>NC_061522.1:19402500-19577500 GCF_022379125.1 Scophthalmus maximus
AATTTGTCTTAAATCTCTGGGGTTCTACATCCTCAATATAACAAAGTCACAAAAAAATCAATACATATTAATATATGATACATTTTACTGTAGCATTTCTTTTCTGTTGTGCTCTGAACACTATGTTTTAACATAAATATTAAACAGTTTCCAAGTCCAAAACCTACTTCTAGAAAAAAAATCTATGTTACTTCGAAATTAAATGATAGCAACATTGCAACTGTCAGGATTTACTATTCACATCACACCCACAGTGTCCAAATCTGGGAGATTATCATAATTTTCAACTTCTATTAATGTGTAATTGTCGTTCTTGCTCACCAAGTCAGAAATATTAAATGTTAAAACAGAAACATTTGAAAACTAAGTTTTCAGGTGCTTGTAGGTATCATTAATGTAAAAGGATATGTGTTACATGTTTTACAAAATTTGTAAAGACTAATATTTGATAGTAGTATTTTGCTTTAAAGAATTGTCTGACAGAAAACTTAATCAAAGCCACAAATAGAAACTGAAGAAACAGTAGAATGGACATGGCTGACAAGCTTGCTCGCCCTCTCTTCTGTTTACTGTGATAAAGTGATACTAAAAATACATGTGATGGAGATTGACAGTATGTCAACCCATTTATGGAAGTTAGTTGTATTGAGGTACCCAAGACAGTATTATTGTTCAACCCTCCTAGTCTCGTATGAATCATGTTCATGTCTAAACAGCAACAGCAAATACATTTTGATAAGAAAGTAATTGCATTTGAATTTTTTTTCTGTAGACTTAATAAGGAAGTGCTGCTCACACACATTTTTATAACTTTTTTATGATTATATTAAGGTGCTCAGCACTTGTTAATGGTTGGGGAAAGATCATGGTTTTGTTTTGTACAGAAACCGATTTCAAACACAACACTTTCATTTAAATATAACTTAAACATCTAGCATCTAACATCTATACTATTGGATTCAATGTGACCAACTCATCAGTATGCTAACATTCTATCTCAAAAAAAGATCTTAAATCAACATCCACACAGAGCATTCACAGTGTTCCTTGTGGTGTCAGTTGTGCCAAGATAAGAGAGTTCATGAGTGGACACATTTGAAAGATAAAACCTGTTAAACCTTATGGCGAATACGAGCATGCTGTTCGCATGGGGCAGCATGGTGAGCATCGAGGCACTGTAACTGTGTCAACTCAAAAATAATCAATTTATTTAATCTATATGTGAGGGGATGTTATATGAAAGTTACAAAATGAAAAAAAATATAAAGTTTTCATTTGCTGAACCAGGGTGACCCTACTTTATTTTGATCCTGATGTCCTTCAGTGTCACATCACAGCGTTGACTTTTTCTGGACGTGGTAGACATCAGACCACAGTCATACAGGTCAGTGTACTAATAAAAACATACTGGTCTAGATGTCAGTAAACACACACACTTTCACACTCACACACACTAACTGTCAACCGAGGGACACAAATTTCGATACAAGCGATATTTCATACAGTTGACTGCGCCGGGTTTTTAAGGGACAGATGCCAAATTATGCAGCGCCCATGCAAACCTACATATTCATGCTGAGCACTTGAGTGAACCTGACAGTGTAAAACCATCCTCCAGCAGTCTGCGAGGGGCCCAGTCAGTGCCTTTTGGATTCAATAAAACATATCCGCTGCACGGCAAGCGCAGACCACCATGATGCAACTGTCACAGGCAAATGTGCCCAATTACAATACAACACAAGCGGGTCATTTAAGGTTGGCGACGTCCTAGTTATGTTTCGCCTATACTCTCAGGTGAACACCAAGGAATCATAAACCAAAGTTAAAACCTGTATTTTAGTAATTATGTACCATGTTTTATATAAAATCAGGTCAGATTCATACGCAGTTGCCAAATTCTGGTTCATTCCATCACAGTGTATCAATGCTGGCTGGTGTATTTGTCAGATAAAGTGTTCCCCTTTGAGCAGGTAAAATGTTGTTTGCAAAGTCTCACTACTCACTGACGCATGTTACATTTTATGTCTGTTGATGAAAACAACTTAATTTTTGATGTGTGCAACACTGGTACTTTTGCTGTCAGACGTTGTGGTGATTAATAATGGATGTCAAGGATACAGTTAGGTTTTGATACTTCTAACTGTGTGTGTGTGTGTGTGTGTGTGTGTGTGTGTGAAAATAGGATTTACTTTTGGAAATGCAACACATCCCATTGTTCTTATTTAGAAAAAAAATGAACAAAATGAAACAGTATTTTTCTATGACTGAATCCCCAAAGAGCAGCATGAAATGGAAAAACAGCACAGCACGTTTTGGACTTTTTGCTCCTCATTTCTGTGGATGAATAATTGAAGAAGTTCTGAATCTATAAGAGTTGAAGACAGGATGAATCGTCTGCAAACCATTGTGCTTTTTAAAATTGCTGAAATCTGGTGATGAATTAAACAATTGTTACCTAAATCAAATAGCTGGAGATGGTCATTTGTATTTAATTTGTTTTAGTTTTTTACTTGTTTGCTTGTCTCCTCTTCCTGATATTATAATCAAACACTGACAATGGCGACTTGAACGTTTGTTACGGTGGATGTTGGAACCAGACCCAAATGCAGAGGTCCAACTTACAGGGATAGTTCAGTGATTTTGAAGTGGGATTGTATGAGTTATTTATGCATAGTTAATATGTCACCTTGAAGTGGAAGTGGATGTACCGTAAGTCACAGTCCCACTGTTGCAGAGGGGACCACCGAAAAACGTCTTTTTCGCTACATATTAAGACTTTACCTAAAAAAATTGTATGCTGAAGGATGTATTTTTTTCACCGCTTCAGTTTTCCGCCAGACAGCCGTTTTAGTTTGCCATGTATTAGAGTATCACTCTGTAAATCAGCTGTTTGACTCAAAGCTAGTGGGCGAGTTGGCGCAGTGATACATGACCAAAGTACACTTGAAAAAGAAGTGCAAACTTAAACAGCTGTCTCGCGGAAAACTGAAACAGTGAAAAATTACGTCCTTCAGCGTACAATTGAACGAATGTATTCTTTTTTTAGGTAAGCATTTAGAAATGTGGCGAAAAAGACATTTGCAATAGTGGGACTCAGACTTACGCTACTTCCATTTCCCCTCCAAACTCTGTTAAATGGCATTGCTGATCACTATCTCCATAAGGTAACATATAAATTATGCATTAATAACTCACACAATCCCACTTCTAAAATCACTGAACTATCCCTTTAAAGTAGTAATTTCATAAATATAAAAGAAAACAAACTTACAATTTTCCAGAGTAAAACCAAATCCAACAGAAGGTGTCCACGGGTATGGGGATGGAAACAGGTAATCTCTGACAGAACAGGTAGCCAACACAGGAACAAACAGGAATCCAGGTCTGTGCAAAAATCACAGGAACAGACTGAGGAAAAATCACAGACAAAGGGAAACACAGGTGAGACACTGGTGTGGACAATCACTGGTCAAAACACCAAACACACAGGAGAACAGGAAGTGACAAGACACGAGGAAGGAAACTACAGAGTAAAACGGGAAATAGATAACTAAATACAAGAAACACAAGGGATAACAGAAGTAACAAAACAGAGGTGCACAAGGAATCTTTAATGAATAAATCAAAGTTCAGAAGTAATTAAAACATTAATAACAGACCATGCAGAAAAACAAAGACTTCTCAAGAGTCGAAGGGGCAGAATCGTGACAAAGATAGAAATTCTGAGTTTTTTTCCCCCCCACACAGTGTCAACACAGAATCCAGGCTTGATGCCGCCTTTACAAAGTATAAAGGCCTCAAACAGTATCATCCCCCTCAGCAAAAATAAATGAATGCGACTATTTACCTTGGCTGTTAACACCGATGAGAGTGCGCGTCTGGTTTAAATGTCAGCCTCATCTACACAATGTGTGCATCAGCAATAACGTACCTATCAGCAGTTCTAACTGTTTGCCTTCACTGAAATACTGTGTACGTACAGATGACGGCAGTGCGAGCTGGAGGTTAATGTCGGGCACATTCACTCCTCTCATTCTACATGGCCGGATGAAAATGGAGTGCAAAGACCATTACAGTGAAGGCATATTGTCATGTTCTTTGTAAACCGTGAACCTGGAGGTTCGAGCGTCTCAGGTTGGACGAGAAAATCGACTGCAGAGTGGGCAGAGCACTCAATCAAGTGTCACACTAGCTTAAACAGAGACACTTTTAGTATTTTGAAATCAAAAAGCTGTTGGAAACATGTAAAATTACAGTTCGGAGGTGTGTGTGTGACACAAATCTCTGCAATGCATACTTTTTTTGCCCAGACATCTGTTTCTGACTGGTTAAGACGCATGCTATTGCACTGTTGCACTCATTCATTCACACAAGTTACCAAAATTGGTACATTGGTGGGTGTACATTAGCATGTATGAATATCTTGTCTCTTGTCTTCAGACCGTACCAGACAATGGATACATGCCAAATGTGTCATGTTAATGCAGAAATTCAGATTAGAGACGACTGCGGTGTAAACAGGCAGAGCTTCGCTGCTGACACGCTGTCAGCAAAAGGATTTAAACACTGGCCTATGATCGGCCTCACGCGCTCGTGAAAAGACTGGGTAATTATTTCGTCCGGGAAAAAATTATTGGCAAAACGACGTGGCACATTTTCCATCCAAAGCCATCAGATCACGCCTCCATCAGCTGTCGCCGTGTCCCCGAAAGAAACTAAACACATGACGAACCCGGAGTCTGACGAATTTTCGAAATGAGCGTTCAGTTCAGCGATGAGCAGAATACAGTGTGAAGTGTGTTACCTGAAAACAGGTTTTAGAGCAAATCTATCCACCACTTACATTAAATCAAGGACCAGATCTCTGGGCCTAACAGCTCATTCTGCTCTTTGAACAAAGAGTCAGGTTGTCCCTCGAACGTTTTCCGCTCATCACTGTCATTTTGTCACCTACCACTTTACTTTCATTTCAGGATAGGATTGTGACTCTCTGGCAATGAATAGATCAGATGTATTACATGGCTCCTGTTAACATTGGGACCTGCAAATAAGAGGACATTGTACATCTTGTTCATGCCAAATGCATTTTTCCATAATCCCACAAAAATATGGGTATGTTTTCCTGGATATGTTCCTGCGGAAAACTCATTGTTGGTGGATCTGAAGGCCTCTGGGTGACGCTTGAGGGGAGACGGTGGTGGAGTCAAAGGGGACGGGGAGAGTTCTCTTGATTTGTACATGGCTTGTCAAAGTGCTGCGCGGTGAACAGATGCTGAACCGAGATTAGTCGTTGCGGGCCAGTTTTGGTGAATGCAATTACATGTCGCCGTACCCCGATTAGGTTTCAGGGAGAGGATAAGGGATCGCATGTGCGAAACCAGACCCTCGTCCATCTCCCCATCCTCTTTCCTCGGACGGCCAGTCGCTGCGGGGAGTCGATACAGACCTTGGTGAGGAAACATCAGACTTTGTTTCCCAAATTGCTCAAAATCTTCTTCCCACAAAAACTGGCGCAGAGAAGTAAGATCACCCACCTCTAATGTCGCAAAAATCATTAGGGTTACTCAATGGCTAATGTTGCTTTTGCTAATGAAGTGAGTTCAAATGAAGGCACACCTAAGTGATAATTGATCGTGTGGTCATTAGGTGGGATGTAACAAAGCATGAATACAGCGTTCACCTCCAGGCACCATTATTGGACACAGGCTACCAGTCCCACAAGAGGCCACCACACTGACAGCTCATTCAAAAAAGGTCCAACCATTTGATTAAAAGCCGCTGTCCACCTGGACTCTACTTTGTGCTTTTAAGGTGCCATTAAGTGCTTCGACCCACAGGGAAGAAGTGAGCCACGATGGCTCCAGCAGCTTCTTCTTTTTGTAAAGGCTGCCCCCCCCCCACCCCCCCGCCCCTCAGCAACGGCAGACTGCTGCCATCGATAATTGGACTTAAGGTTCCCTCCTGTTATGCGCTTGTCGAACAGCAATCTAACACTTTGCCATCTGTTTGTGTTAGTGTTAATCATATCTATTTCGCCTACGTTATCGTTCCAGATGGCCTCTGTAATTGCGTTGCATTGCATTGTTTCTGCAGATGTTTTAATGGTGCGTTTTTTTCGCAGCACAGCCAGCCCTGGGTTTGATAAAGTGCTGGAATGGTTAATGGGAAAATAACCGCTTTCGCAGGCTGGTTCCAAGTTTTTGTCACTAGTCACACAAACATTGAAACATTGCTGCTAATGGGCCGGAGGAACCATCGGACGGCCGGGGGGCATATTACCATAGTTGCACAAAATGCAGGGATCCAAATTTAGACAGTGGCAGTGATTGGATCCACCATGGTGTGAGAGAACGGATCTCTTGGCACTTGGGATGTTGAAAGAGCTCCAAATGTACTTCTCATTATTTTGGATGGCGGGAGAAGGCACAGACTATGGCGGCAGCGATAGCAGCTGCAACAATAGCAGCAGGAGTTTCAGTTCCAGGGATTAAGTTCTCGCAGAGGTTCTCTTGCTGCTCTGTTTGTTTTACAATATATGGAGACGCTGGGGATATCCAGAGCATAAATGAAACAGTTTCACTCTTATGAAGGCAGTGCCACTCCAATAGTTGCCATGCTGCGTAACAGATTTGCCATTCATTTGAAGAGTCACATAACCTTTACGGCTTATGAGTAAAATACGAGACGGTGACTGTATAGACTGCCTGCGCCGCGAGATGCTGAACCTCAGCCTATTTTCCCTAATCGCCTGTGTGAGCACAACACCTCTGATTCAATCTGAATTTGACAAATGCTGCTGACTAGAGGAGGACAGCTCTGGCATCCTACGTGGCAATTTCTGAAAACGGCCTCATCTCCCTGCGCCATTGTCTGCACAGCAATGGTGTCGGCGATGAACTGGAATCACATTATCCTGCAGATACCTGAGCACCAGCTGTGCCGCGTGAAACACCGCCAGGGGAAATGAGGGTCACCGAGACTCCCCCAGTCTCTGATTCATCTACTCCGACGTGGCAAAGGCCAGATCCCGACTCCAGCTCATCAGCTGAGCTCCCCGAACCAGCCAATCAGTGGGGAAATTATTTTAGGGAAAAGGTGGGAAACATGGGACGGAAGGTATGGAGAATACCAAGGGGCACTTTTTAAATTGAAGTTTGTATATCATACAATTATCATTCATCATTCATAGTCAAACAATAATTTATTCAGCTTGTTGAGAGAAATCCTGTCGCTGGATGTCAGATGGCTCTCTTTTAGGTGGCAGAGTAAACGAACGGCTCTAAATACTTGATGAGAATCACTGTGAATCAGTAACTGCAAGCAAAGAAGAAAAAAAAGAAAAAAGATTTCTGCCTCTCTCCACATCCTTGCTTTTCGAGGGGCCAATCTTATCTCCACTAAAAGTTTGAAGTCGGCCCATTATTTTCTTCCTCTCACCACTCATTATTTAATGACAACAAAATTGTAGCTATTGTCGTCCCATTCACATAACAGGCAGTGACAATAAAAAAATTAAATAAAAAAAAAAAAAAGAGGTGGCAACACAATGCTAGTCTGAAAGTGGAAGAAAGCACGGCAGGCCATGTCATGTTTGGAATTGAACTCCCTTTTTGTGCTCTCTGAATCAAGTCCTGATTCTATTTAATTTATTAATGTATAATTCAGGAGCTTACAGCCCCATGTGTTCGAGCGGGGCACGACTGTTGTTTTTCGGCATTGCGCTACACATGAAGTTGCGTGTAAATGGCCGCGTGGACGATGCAGTTTCTCATTACATCGCTAATGCAGCTGCGAATGCCTGTGGGATGAATGGAGCTCACAGCGAGGCGGAGGGTTTGTGCTTTGACCTGCTGGTCATAAGACTGTCCACTCATAACACAGACAGACATCACAAAAAGGCGGCCCACACTATACGCAGGAAACAAGAACGCACACGCACACACACACACACACACACACACCAGAATGCCCTCCCCCTGCAGAGGAAGCAATCCGCCTTCAGCCCTTCGTGTCAAAGGATCAGACCGTATCACACAATGCGAGAGAATCTTTTGCAGGCGGCAGAAAAATAATAATAAATAAATCAGGAGAAAAGGCTGCGAATAATCGCCGGTAGTATCTCGCAGTGAAACATGAGGTGATCAGAGTGGGCTGAGGCAAGGACAGTGAAATGGAGCGGTGCAGCGAGGAGCTGGATATCTGTGATGGTCCAGGGCACGTGAAATGGAAAATAACTAATCCCTGGCATCATAATAGCCCCTCAGAAAGGGTGTTTCGTCTCCATTTGGAGCAAAGTGGGCCATTAGGGGAGATTTAAAACTTGTGCAATGTGCTGCAATGTCTATGGTTTGCTGCTTGGAAAATACGGGACAGGAGAACGGGGAGGGGATCCAAGGACTGAGCATGACATGACGTCTCTCTTCCTTCACAGAAATTTCACCGGCTCTAATCTATTGCACATGCCGCTGTGATTAAACGTTGTAGTCCCGGAAATCATCAGCTAAACTCAGAGCATTTTTCAGCTTCTGTGTGTGCGCCTCAAGGCGATGGTTGTTGTTTTTCATTTTGGTGAGTATTTTCCTGAATCATCATTTTGGTTTCAGCAGCTCCGAGACCCGCTGCATTTGCCTTTTTCCCCCCTTCCACCAATCAGATGAACGAGCCAAACATGCTTACGGCACTGCTTTTTGAATCACTTTATCGTACACTGCTTTGAGAGACGTCAATACCATTGTTGCCAAAGCAATGTAGTTACACGCTTTTTGGCCCTGGAAACAAGTGAGAGCAAACCAGCATTAGGGACCAGAATGAAACGGGCATTGAGGGCTTTGCGCTGCCGTTTCTGTCGCTGCTGCTGCTCGGCCATCTCCTGAGAGAACATTCATTCTGAGTGACGGCGGTTCAGGGGGTGAACCTGGGGTCACCTTCTTTTTATTCATCGCGGTGCCGTCTGAAGGTCAATGCAATCATGGCAATTTTTTACAATTACTGCCCACAACATTTGTCATAAATGTCTTGGCAGTTAAGACACGTTTGATGAATTATTAGCAGAAAATTAGAAATCAATCAGCACCTTTTGAAAATCAGAGCTGTCGCGCGGCAGCAGCAACCGTGTGTTTAATATGACATCCATATCTCGGGGACATCCTACAATCAAATTAAAACTGTCTAATTGCGATGATGAACCAAGATGAAAGTCGATGTTAACATTATAGATCTGCTTCCCTGGTCGCTCTAAATCAAATTAATGACCGGCCGCTCTTGTATTAGCTCTTATTTTTATTGTTTCAAATTTAATTTACAGTCATTCAACACTAGAATCTGATCGTTGCTAAGCAGCCCAAGAAGTAACAGTTCAGGTTACCATACACAATTTTTTGGCCAAATGTTTTAAAGACAGAATATGGATTTTCTTTTTTTTCAAAACGAGTTCACGTAAGTCAGTAGGTTCTGTCAATGTCTTTCATGCCATTACTATGAGAATATTCCAGCTGAAAGAGTGTAGGCGGAAACAGCTTTGTAGTCCGGACAGCTCAGGAGGCTTTGATTCACATAATGAGAGTGTCTTTGTGTTGGAAAATGAAAAGGCCCCGCTTTTCAAGTGTACAATTGCAGGAATGAGACGTGAAACAGTAAAATCCACTCGTTGCCACTTAAATCACATTTGCTTTGTTTTCCACAGTCGAGCCTTAAACTCTTTTGTTGCAATCAGTGTCCTTGCAACAACCTGTAGCTCCATGGCAACTATGCAACTCAAACATTTTGCTGATGCCCAGTGTGAAAGATTTGTTCACTGTAATGTTTCGCAGGTCCAAAGTCATATTCAAAATGCATATTCATTTAGAAAGAGTCGGCGACGCATGCAGAATCAACTTACCTGTGCGGGTGAAATGTTGGCAGATTTCTTAATGAGATTATTAGCAGTGGGATCATTTGCATACACAAACATGGACTCTTATTCTGAGGCAGCTGGTCCACTTGAAAACGTGTGAGACTGGGTCTGACCTCATTAGCGGGAGCATATGGGAGGCAGACCTGCACATCAGTGGAGTAATCCAAGTTTCAGTGTGAATGCCCAGCGTGATCTCCACACTTAACTATATGGGTTCAGTCTAATGAATATGGATTACCAAAAAAAAAGAAAGGCTGGAAGTATTCGGCTCATCCACTTTGGGGCTGTTTGTCCCATTATGTCCGCATGTTCGTTGTTAGACACTGGATCTTCTCGATATTGTTTGTGATTCTGGTACTGTCGGAATCATTCAAACCTGCATTAATTGATTTCCGTGCCACTTGAAGCCGGCAAAAACCAGCTGAAAACAAAACAACGGACAAATTATCACCTCGTAGAGTTGTTAGGGCTCCTTTGTTAGCATGAAATTGCATTTACGTGTCGAGCAGACATTAAGCAAAATTTGCCTTCATTTTGAGTTCAGTCCAGTACTCACTTTTCTCTCACCGTAGCTCAATTTGAAGTTGGTTAGTTTTTGACTTTTGTAACTTTTGACAGCTGCAAGTGGTGTGGTTCTTTCCTCACAGCCATAGTTGGGACACGATAAGTGGATTTACAGGGGACACTATGTCTGTTGTACGACTGCAGAGCAGTGTCCCACGTCAATATCAGATGCCAAAAGGAAAGACTGTGGAAGGAACCACAAGGGTGGGGGGATGTTAATGCTAGCAACACCTCACATTGTACAGAGTCATTTAATCCATTGCTAATATTATAAGTTCCCTAACTTATAATATTAGCAATGGATTAAATGTACAAAAATTATTTGCAGGATGTGGGTTCAGAAAATAGGGATGGCTATTTTTTCATTGATTTATTTAATTAGCAGATTTTTACTTTTGCTGACTCTCGAGCAGATGAGAGTGTATTATTTCCCATGACCTCAAATTAGCATTATTTAAAAAAAAAATCTTAGTCTTTCATTGCAGATTAGTTGTTATATGACTGACTATTGTGCAATGGGTCATAAAAGTGAGTTTTGCCATAGTTACAACAGTCCTGTCCCTCTAACAGAGCTTAATTTTAACTCCTCACTGTCAATGATCTACAATAATGAATTGTATTATTTTTATCTAAACATAATGCAGAATTATGCAGCTCCTCTCTTACTTACAAATAAGTAAATTAACGTGATATATCAAGTTAGTCTAATAAACTTAAGTTAGTCGCTTAGTTAATACTAAGTGATGTTTAGCATTACCCAATGTAAACATGTTCTACTAATGGGTGAATTTATATTGACTAGCCCATCACCGTTATAAATTTTTATAATAATTCATGCTGTATTTTGACCAGATGTACTGCCACAGTAAGCTCAAATGTAACAAAAAATTAAGAGCTTCTTTAAATATATCCCTTTATCAGCTGTGTTCAAAGAGCTGACCATGAGCAACAGCATGCCCCCCCCCCCCCGTAATTTCTAGCAGGCGACTTTGATTTACTGACAGCAATTACGTGTCCATATTTGATGGTGCGTTTTCTGGCTCAGCTGTTCAGAGGAAAAGTCTCCAGCTGACTCGGCATCATGTAAAAGGTTTAATTGGAATGGACAGCCATACACATCGGGCTATAGCTTCACTTAACCTTATTTCATATTTACTTTCATCATTATCCAGTTCTTCAGTGGCCACAGTGCAAGGGTAGAAATATTGATCCATCAGGAGCCCTTTTTTGCTCACTTTTTATTTTCCAAACTCTGTTTGGTGGCTTGAAGTTATTATTATTTTCATTAATATTATTTACTGTTAAAGAGATACTGCACACTGTCATGTGTTTTTTTGAGCTGAAAACTTAATGATATGACTGAAACACATTAATGGTGGTTCATCAAATGTAATAGGAATTCTGCATTTCATTAGTTGAATGTGGCTCATGCGACCTCCCACCAATTATTAAAAGCCATCGTGGGCCTGACAAGGTCAATGCTGACATAGAGTCAAGCATTTGGGACGTCATGAAATTCATATTAAAGTTGGCGCCCTGTAATCAAATGTTGACAGGTTAACTATCAGACTTGGGAAATATATAGTTTTATGGACAAACTGTGTTCTGGTCTTATTCCAATAGCGTAGCATTACCTTTAGCATTATTCCAATAGCGTAGCATTACCTTTAGGATCTCCCCACAACAAACATGGGAGATTACTAGGCTACTGCAGTGTCCGCACACACACACACACTCACACACACACACACACACACACACACACACACACACACACACACCTGGGTGAAGGACATTATTGGTAGGGATGGGGGCAATGGACCTGCATTGCCTCAGCTCTGAGAGTGATGGCTTCGGGCATTACTGGGCCCGGAGCCAGCGGCTCGAAATGATATGGCTCGGGACCACCACGGTCCTCAACCGCAATGACCACTTCAGGGGATTCCGGAGGGGGGAAAAGTCCACTTCTTAAGAGGCTTCTGTAGCAGAGGTGCCTTGCGAATCTGTCGCTCTCCATTTGCTTATGGCCTGAGGACAGTGACACGGCCACTCTCATATCCAGCCCTGCCTCCCTCGCCCCCTCAGCCCCCTGCCCAGGTTTTAGCATTTAAAAAAATGATGCAGTGGCTGAAGTGAGGCTCAGGGCTGTGGGCGAAGTTACACTTACACTTACTAATGTTTGAAGGATGTTACATTTTTTCCCAAGTTAAACTCCTCTCCAATAATTTACAGTCCCTGAGTGAGGCTCAAATTTTGTCCATTGGCGTGTGCATAGATGGACAGGAGCTACAGTATCTCATTGGGTAAATCAGTACCCCGTGAGATTCAATCAGCATCACGGCTAAACCCCGACACCTTCACGTTTGGTCTTTGTGCAGCATAAACATAAATGGCGAAGAACATGATGACGAAGATGATAAAAAAGGGTCACCCGGGTCTCACAAACAGATGATATACGCGGCTGTTTCTGCTCCGCTCCCCATAGCACTAAAGTGTAAAGAAAGTTACTGTCAGGCACAGTGTCCAGTGCTAACTGCACACCCAGGCTTCATGATCCTCATGGGGTGCTGTTAGTTAGCTGCATTACTGTCGGCTTACCTCTGACAGGAACCAGGAGAATGACGTGCAGGAAATAAGCCTTAGAGTAAAGGCAGGTCATTTGGGAAGCGGGAAATGGAGCTTTCATCACTACCTGCAGTGCTAAACTGGCAGACATTTCGAAAACCGATCATGGCCGGGGTGCACAGCCTGCAGAATACGGCATGGGGCGCTTGGATGTCAGAGATTTTTTCGCAGAAGGGCTTTGATGATGCCCAGAGCTGCGGCGCTGTCAGGAACCCCGGGGGAGACAGACAGAGGTGGGGAGCTTTTCAAAAGGTCGGGGAATTGCAGGAGAACAACTTTCAAGGTCCCTAAAAAAAAAAACGTTTGGTAGAGATCGAGGCAGGGTGGAGCACAGGGCGTCTTCTATCTGGTGCAACAAGTGTGACGTGGATACGTTTCATCGGCTTTAGTGCATTTTTAAAGAAAAAAAACTAAGGTTTCTGTTGGGTTTGGAGCTCTGGACTTTTTGAGTCATGGAGAAAATATTAAAAAAACTTCAAATCTAGATACGTTTATAATGAGATGCAATGAATTTAATAGACAATGTAACAGGTGTGCTGCTACGCATCCCACAATATTCCCAACTCCCTCTCTTGCTTCCATTCACTTCTCCGCTGTCGAACATCATAGCTCATACATTGAGCTAATCATTTCCAGGGCCATGATTTATAGGCCCCCTTTTGCTAATAAAGACCGAGTAACAAGCTGTCAAAGAGAACTCAAGGTTATTTATGCCCCCTGTTACGACGACATCCCCTCCTCACTGGGACAACAAGACCCTCTTGCCAACAACACTTGGAACCCTGACACAGCAGCCTGACAGGCATTTGTTTGCCGACATATCATTTATTACAATTTTAAATTTGCCATTAAAAGAACTTTGCGAACCAAAGAGGCCCCATGTTCAGGAAGTGATCTCAAAGGCACATTACCACTGAGATCCGTTTTTAATTGCCTCGTATTGATAAGACGTATCAGAAGAGCAGTTAAAAATTAAATCTGTTGCTATTGTGGCCCCCCCTTTGCTGTCACAACAGCACTTTATAGGAACAAAGCGCTGCAGGAGTCAATGCACTTGTCATTCACACTGGCAGATTGGCAGAAAGGCCTTGAATCCCCAGAAAGTTGTGTCCCCATATGAAATTTCCACCTCCCCACCACCAGCAGCAGCAGCCTTGTCGAGGTTTCCTTTTATGAATCCAGAATACTTCATGTCACCTGTGTCATTTTTGGCTCAGATACACCTCTGGTATTCATTAACCTGTCATCTTTATGATCCCGGCAGTTAATAATAAAAAGTGTTGCCGGGGAAACACGACCAAACTGTGTCGTGCCATTTAACAGCACACGAGATTTATTAGTGTAATGAACCCTAAATGGCATGAATTCAATATTAGCGTTCATCTTTCATTAAGTTATGGCTATGCTAAATGAGCTAGCCAGGGGCAGTTGAGAAATTCTCATTCTCAGCATTGTATTATTGTAATTAAATGCATTTCCATGAGGCACGGGGCTCGTTTCTTCATGATTGCGGAAAAATTAATCATGGCTTGTGTTAATGGCCATGCAGCAGGGGTCACAGAGTTTTTGCACAGATTCAGTAACTCAGTTTAAAACAAGAACAGAAGACACTATTGTTATAAGGACTACTATTACTACTACTACTACTACTACTAATATCACTAGTACTTTCTTCCCACCAGAGAAGTCGAACAGATATGACGAGGCCGGGCCAATACATCGTGGATAACCATCTCCTTCCGCAGCGTTCATGCATCGGAGAGCTACACTGAAATGTACATCTGCTTTATTTCCCCCCGATAGGATATAATTGTTGAAGACTTCCTTGGTGGCCATTATTCATCCACAAGATAAACATTACACTGGTGCAATCAAAGAAAACAGTAAAACGATTTGGATCTGACTCAGTTGGTGGGCACATAAATGAGAAAACTTGCAAACTCACACTTCCTGCACTGAATTCAAATATGTTCATGTGTGTGTGTGTGTTTGTGTGTGTGTGTGTGTGTGTTGGGGGGGGGGGGGGTTGGGCTAATGAAAAATGCGATGGAGAGGAAGAAGGTGGTGGAAACATGCCTGAAGTCGGCAGAAAACAGTGGCTACTGTAAAATTGCCACATCATCAAATTCATAAAGGTCATGTTGGAGTCAGAGAATGACTGTGCACTATCTCCTCCATCAGAGAGCGTAATCCTGCACTGAATCATCCCTCACGACAAAGCAAACATCATAAACCGCATCCATAACCACAGTATTAATTAAGGACTGCAGCCTGTCTACTGTATTTGACCACAATAGCAATGATTGTGTGTATAAATCGCAGTGTGTCCTCATTTGAGTGTTACAATCGAACACACAAAAAAATCAAAATAGAAAAAAATAATGCTCATTCCTTTTCAATGTGAATTATTGTGCACTTCTGTTTAAGCATTAAGCAATATCATAATCCGCCACTTGGAAATAATTAAAAAAATGCATTCAAGCAATTAAATTCACCTTTGCTCAATCCAAAACAGTCTTAGTGTAAGGCTTTGTGTAAATGGTTGCTAATCACTATGTGTGACATCTTGAAAGCGATTCAAGAAGCTCCTCCTCCGTATCGATTTCTATCGGCTTATGAACTAGACCAATTAGCGACAACTGCAGCCAATTAGAGCGCAGGACTGCGCCGTCGTTGAGGGTTTCTTCTGGGGAAAGAATCATACAGTGCATGACGCCCTGTGTTCAGTCAGTCGTGTATTATGAACTTAAAACAACTGTAGGACGGCAAGTCGTGAACTTCATCAACTTCAGTCTCATAATCTGAAATTCACATAAGAAGCAGACAGGAGTCCATACTTATGTGGCAGTGCAGGCTGGCTGAGTGTGGCGTGGGTATGGCAAGGCAGGAAGATGACCCGTAGCAGAGGCAAAAAACAGAGGTTAAGATTCCTTGCAACAACAATGGGCAGAGTTGTCTGCTGAAGTGTTACTACTGCAAGGTGAATGATATTGAAGAAGTAGGATTGTAAGTTAAAGTTAGCAAACAACTGAGAGGTGTCAGGAAACTGTTGTGAACAATATGAACAATAAGTATAATGTTGCGTCAAATACTCAATTAACACAATATGCAGTTAGATGTTGAACTGACAATGCTTAGACTAGGGGTGCGATGGAATTGTCTACTATTCCTATCTACTATTCCTTGACCTCTGTGGAAAACGTCATGAGGTCAAGGAAAGGTGTAAAGGAGAACTGACTGGACTTAGGAAAAGCCGACAGCGGTGCACAGAGAATACGACTCGACTTTCACTACACTACGTCATCATGCGGTGGCAGATGTTATCGACGTGCGTCTCTGTCGTGGTGAAACTACAAATTTCTGAAGATGGACTACAAAAAACGCAGCGGTTCCATCAGCATGTTTCAGTGTGTATTACCACTGTGTGACATCAGATGTAAATTATTCATATGTAACAGTAACTTATATGATGACGTGCGTCTCTTCTGGGTCATATTCATACTTCTACTTCTACTACTTTGACTTGGGATTGAATCGTTTACGTTTGTGTTTGTCGCGTTGCGTTAAATATCGCTTTGCCGCAATGAATTGTGGGGCGTCTATTTCGCCTTTCCTTTCGCATAGGAAGGTCCAGTGTACCCTATGCGAAAGGAGATAGGAAAGGAATCATTGGAGCACCTTTCCTATGCATTTAGAGAATCCGAACAGCTCTTATTATGGCCGCCGATGAAATACGTCGGGTTACATCAAGATTTCGGAAACTTCCTTAGCCAATTTGACAATTCGACCATACCCTAGACTGTTATGTCAACAGTGGTGAATGCCATCATTGGCTATGTAGCAATGGCAAACACATACATGAAGTACCTCAAATCTGTACTTTGTTACGGCACTTGAGAAAGTGTACTGTTGCATTCTACCACTGCTGCTAAATTGAGCAGATTAACATAATGCTGCAAATTTTGAATTCTGCTATGTCATACAGAAACTTTTTTTAGTTAAGCATTTCCTCAGATTATATACACTATATATAACAAATAGGTCCACATGTAATGTATTACCTAAAGAAATGATCCTGCTTTTTGCTGCTGCTGCTTCATTAATATGGTAGAATCTATGTATTCTGATTAGACTAATGTAATCAGGGTTTGATTAGGAACTCTAATCACAGCCAGGATCCTTACTAACAAGGCATTAATAAACATGAACGTTAATTCTCCACTGGTAATGTTATCAACCTGCTCTGATTCTGGAAGATGTAGACACACTTCTCAACAGATCTTTGTTTGGCTCGCAGCCTAAATGCTAAGGGGGAGAATTGAACGTCTCTCCACTAGGATGTTCCACATTGTGCCATCGTCCTGGACACTAGCAGACCATGAAATGAATACACCCTGATAAATTATTCATTATTCCAGCCCCTTTTTATCCATTACATCTCAAAGGAATCTTTGAGTGCATTCATGTTGACAATGCAGAACCGGACTCTGTGTGGCGGCACTCGTTTGTTTTACTTTGAACAGGAGCGTTAACAAGCTGAACGTGGCATGTTAGATTAATTATGCCGTACAGGAAGTGACCCCCAGGGCTGTGTGTGTGTCATATCACACCTTTCGCTATGTCCCGAGGCCTTGAGATCCGGGCTCCCTCCTCACCTAAGAGAGATGTAACTGGTTTACTGCCCTCAGGCTGTCTTTGCTTCGTCTCTCCACTTTGCAGAAACAAAACCGCTAAGAGTGTGGAAGGTCAAAAAAACTGATGTCTGCTTTATGGAAGCCAGTGGTGCAAAGAGTTGTTGAAGTTTGGTTTTGGGTGAATTGCAATACTTTTCCCATTTGTCCAGAGGGAGAAAAACTCCTCAATGCCTGTCTTAGCCCCGCTGGCAGCGTTGGTCCAGGGACAGAACTCTAGTTGGGCTGGTCTGGCGCTCCAATGCGTTAAAACATGTTATGTGTTGACGATTATCGTATTGAGTGGTATGAAATTTGGCAGAGTGTTTCTTTCTCACATGTGGAATAAGGACTTAATTGCGCATGTGCAGGGTGAATCAGGTGATTCGTAACTTAACTTTACGTAATAAATTGAAAGTGTTAGAACTGACCCTCATGTTAAAACCTAGTGTTGGTCCCCACAGGACAAATCTCAAATAACTTTGGCCATTCACCAACGTTAAGTTTCACTTGAACTTTCTGTCTGTAGTTTGAAACTGAGGCTAATCTTACAGAACGTTAGCATCGTAAGAACCAATGACAAAATAGCATGCATGTTAAAGACACATTGAAATGGAAATCTTGTGTCCCTCTCCTGATTAATCATTTGTTTCCTGGTAAATGATAAATACAGTGTACAGACAATTTTCATTTGTCTTTGGTCAACAGACAATTGTTCTATATTCTCACAAAAGGGAAATATTTGACAAATTAAACTCTAATGAAAGGTCCTTGATTAAGAACTGTAACAAAAGTCAGAGCAGCCTTCATTATTGAGATTCCATTCTTTTTATTTAGTTTATATCGTACGTCCACCTTTATTTTTTCCCCGTCATTCATCAAAGAGGATTCTTTTCAGCTACTCTTTGCTGAAGGGATTTTGTTATTTTCAAATACTCTTGTGTGATTTTTGCAGTGTGTTTGGAAAAAAATTCCTGTCAATCTCCATCAGACATGATATTTATGTATACAAATGTAGATTCATGCTGCCATTGATAGATGTCATCTACTCTATGCCTTTGCACTCTGCAGCCCCACATAAGCACACTGCCACCTCCATGTTGCATGGTCAGCACCATGCAGTCAGTCACTATGGCAATCCTGTTCAGGCTATACCAACCCCCCCAAGAAAAACCCCCAAAGAAAAACAATTTAACAGGCTGATTTTCATGTTCATTGGCAAGGTTGGAGTTTTGTGGCATTTACAGCGAGCAATAGTTTTCTTCTTGGATGCGGTCCATAGGGATCGACATCATGCGTTATCCTTGACACAGTCTGATCAGTCACCGAAACATGCATTTCCAGACAAAATCCTTCTGCCAAGTGACACTGATTTACTGATCTCTTTTTCAATGCCAGGTTCTGTAAACGTCTCTTCCTTTCACCGTCTAACCACCGCTGCCACTGCGTTTCGGCTCCTGTTCGGCAGCTTACTCGTGCTCTTGCACCCTCTCGCACCTTAATTGAGTCTCACGATCTGGCTTTCTCACTCGATCAGACAATTCCTTCTCACGCGGAGCCGTGTCGCATTGGACACAAGCCAGGCCTAAACTGGGGAAGCGAACAGGTTTTTGTTATTTATAACCCTGTTTGTGTAAATTAGCCTTAATTGGAAATCCCAGGTTTACTCACTTTGCTGCTCATTAGTCTAGTTTTTTCTCTCTCTTAAACAGTTACAGTTTTGTTGTACACTGCACGTATGGTTTTTTTTTCCAGCTGACAGGTCGCCAGCCTGTCACAGGGCCAACATACAGAGACAAACAACCATTCACTCTCACATTCACACGTGAATAAGTGTCTGCTGCAGACCTTCGTGTCAGAGGTGACGGAGAAACTATCTCGACGTATGTTTACCAGCCGTCGTCTTCTCTGGTCGGGACGGGTCGGAAACCAATGAAAACATAGTACGCCATTAAATTTCGATGACGCCTAACAAGAGTGATAATACACTCAGGAAATAAAACATTATGAATATTATATTCCATCCCTAAATCCTACACACTGGACTTTTAAGCACAAATTTACAGCCAAAATACTGCTGACCTCAGCCAAGTTTGCAACTTTCATCTTGCGCCGTTTACACCCGAGTCACATCTTTGCATCCATTCTTCTTATAATTAAATAAGAGCAAGACAAAAATTTGTTTAAGCTTGATGAAACTCTATTTTCATCATCATTGTATACTTTCAGATCAACAAATAAGGGGAATACGGCCTCTGTGGCTAACTGCATTAAGATGTTATCATTGTGCAGCAATATTGTTAGGGGGGAGTCTTTAATGGTTAGAGAAAAAAAAACTTGACATTCTGGGTTTTGCCATGCTAGCGGCATGGCTCGAGGGATGGCAATGTGAATGAGTTGTTCCATCTTTTTTTGTCCAGAGTGATACAGCTCAAAAAGTGTTTGATGGATCGCCACAACATTTTATACTGACACTCATTTTGCTCAGAGGATGTATCCAATTTACTTTGGTGGTACCCCAACCTCGAGGTTGACATTTGTGGTTCAGAGTGAAATATCTTGACATCTGATGGGTGGATCATCCTTGAAATTTGCAACAGATATTTCAAGTCCCTTGAGGATGAATCCTACTGACTTAAATTATCCCCTTTATCTAACACAACCAGCAGGTCAAAGTTTTCACTTAGTGAAATATGTCAAGATCTACTGTATGTGGTGGATTGGGACAACATGTTGTAAGGCGAGGCAAGTTAAAAGTTCTTTATATACGAATTGAAATACATAAATAAATAAATAAGACATTGTACATGGTTTCCTCATGCTGAAGCCTAATGATGATGGCAATCCTTAGACTTTATCCAACACCTATATCTACAAGTATATCAGTCTTGTCATCTGTATGTAAAGATGGAACACAAGACAGCTCCCTAAAAGGGAAGACAAAACATCGTGTTCGCCCCCTGGTGGCTGGCTGCAGTATAGGTCAAATACTGCCCCCTCTGTGATAGCAGATGTGACATGGACCAAACAAAAAAAATAATCAATGTACACATCAAATTTATTTCTTTTCCAAAGATTGTTTCTGTCATTTTAGGAAGTTCTTATCACACTGATGTGGATGTATGTTTCTGATGTTTCTCTGTAATGAAGTTTGGTTTTGATTAGAAACTTCATGATTGAAAGCTGAGACTGACTTGTGTCTGGTAGAGCTCATGTATTGGTGGGATTTCGATGTGGCAGCGCCACTCCACAAACACTACTGTGCAGACTCTGGCAAATGACGTCAACAGTCTGTTGAATATCTGGAATATCTTGTACCCGAATTACAGGCAGTTGTCCCCAAATTTGGACCAAACCAGAGTTTTGATTAGTTATAGACATATATAAACATAAAATTCGGATCGCTGTGAAACACATTTGGTGTCACTTTAGCAGCCAGCTCTGCACTGGTTACAGCAATTCGTATCCAGCATGAATTATGGTTGTTTAAAAAAGAAGAACAAAAGAAACCGTACAGTAGTGGCGCGTATTAATTACCAGCTAATGCGGCGTCGGCGTTTTGACATTGTTGAATTTAAAAATAACGGAGGGAAATTAAACCATCGCTGACCGGTGTCCCGGGACGTGATCGATGCAGCCATAAAAGCATGAAACACAGCTGCATGTGCCAGGAGGAGTGGGGAGGGACATATCAACGGATTACTGCTGCCTTACACTACAAGATGCAAACTGCCCAGCCACACAAAGGAGAAAATCTGACTCGCGGGTCACCACTGTTATGGACAATGATTTACACACTGTTATAATAATAACAACACGGTCAACGTTTCCTTTATCACTTTCATGAAAAATAATGAATTCATGTTGAATGTTTTGGAAAAGTTCAATGAACTGAACACTGAGACAGTCAAATCACAGTCAATGTGTTTGTTTTCATGACAGACACTTGAGTTAATGAAAACAAAGAAACTGTATTTTGATTATGTGAAGGTTGTGTTAATAGTGCATACACTGTCCCTGCACACAACACAGTAATTTGTTTTGTTCCCTAATGGCAAGACAGCTGAATTCACAAATAAAAACAATTTTTACGTCAAGTTTTTTGACAGTAATTTACTGTTCATCGCCAATGTGACCATGTGACCACGCCCAACCCAACTCCCCTGATGTCCCGAATTTCACCCATTCTCACCTGGTCGCCCTACAGGAGGAAGGGCAGAAGCATCGTCCACCTCGCTAAACACCCATCAGCCACCACGATGAAACCACTGACAGGTGACAAGTGGAAAACATTGATTATCTCAATATAATGCAACGTTCTGTGGGGAAACCTTGGGTCCTAGCATTCATCTGGGTGATACTACACAAACCAAACCCCCCCCGATATGTGTTTCAACTTTGTTCCTTTATTCTACCCTTGTATGTTTAGTCTCTGTGCTTACCAGTCCTCATCATCAATGTGTCTGTTCAGCTTGGCTGGAGTCCTGTTCCTTATTTTTTTTTTTTACCCGTGCCTCAGTTTGGCTTATTGTTCATTTGCTGGAGTTTTTCTTGTGTTGTTGGATTTTGGACTTCATGAGTCTATTTGGGTCCTGTTTTCAATACTTCCAGTAATCTTCTCAGTCGCTTGCTCGTGGTTGTTGCATCCTGAACTACCCTCTGTATATTATTAATATCTATAAAATCATCTTAAGCTCCTGTTCATGAAAGACATGCGGCATGTGAAGAGAATCTTCAAGTTAAAGCCCCAGTGTCTAACTTTTGAACTTTACTGCCGGCATCTGGTGGTGAAGCTGCAAACTGCAACCAACTGAGCATCCGAAAGGGGACATCTTATGGTGGCGCACTGCTAATTCCACGTCTGGTTTCTCGCAACGCTGGAAATTCAACGCAAATGCACGTATTCTAGACTGTTTTCTGCAACCATAATTAATGCTGCGTTCCATAATACCTCGTGACCACTCAGAACTCGGACCCTGGAAGTCGGGGTGGTGAATTTTTTCCGACCTCCGTGAACAAACAAATTCTAGACAATATATGCAATTTCTGTGAATACGTTCTTCTAAATATTACACACTGTAGCTTTAATTCTGAGAAAGGAGCCTGTAAAGAGACAACGAGAGAGACAGAATAAAACTAATGAGCTGTTGAGTATCTGTCCACTACACACATTGCACACATTAACATTTTATATGGGCCTGGATCACATGTTATAAATTGCATGAAGACTTTGGCTGGAGCAATGTTCAAAGAGAATAGATTAAAAAAGAAATTTAAAGTAAGAAAACTTTTCTCTCTTTTTGCAGACAGTGTCAAAGTTGTAATACCGTCGGAATTGCTAATCTAATGTATGAGAGTGCAAGTGTCATTTTCTTGTTGAATAGGACACATTTGACACTATGACACTATGTCTTTCAGACCTGATGTTGGTGACATTCATTAAAATGCACTAAACGAGGATCTGCCGGTAATGGCTGGTTGCCATTTCATTTCACGTGAAAAGAAATTATTAACTGAGTACAACGGCAGTTTAACCAGCTGCCATACAGGTAATTATTTTCAGTGATGGAGTGCAGTCTCCAACAACACAGATGTTGGGTTTGCATTTAAAAAAGCCAGTTGTGCCTCTCATCCCTCCTCCGTGTAAAACTCATATTTGGGGTTTATGACAAACATCTTAATACATGCTCTTTTTCCCCACTGCAATCATTGCCGTGCCAAGTGTGCAACGAAAACATGGTCCCCCTTGTCACTGCAACCCAAGTAGATAATTACAGGTTTGTTCACCAAATTAAAATTCTTGAGAGACGGCGTATAACTCCCTCGAGGATCAGAAAAGGCTGACGCTTGTGATCCTTGTGGCCTGTTTGATTAGATTCACACTGCAGCGTGTCGGAGACAAACCCCGGTGTCTAATTGATTGTAAAAAGCCTGGCAAGCAATGGTTTATCTGGGATCTTTTCACCTGGTCAACCCACGTAGACGGGACGCACTGTTCTTAGTGTTGCTTTAGGTTTTCCAGGTCAGCTCGGCTCAGTATTGGACTGCAATTAATGTCGCCAAACATACCCGTGGGAGGGATTCAGAGCCTGTCTGACCTTGGATGGGAAATTGACCCTGCAAAGCACCAAGACGAAAGTCCTTAGCTGCAATCAGATTCAACATGGCTGTCCACTTAATGCACTTTTGGGATTTTTAATGTGTTTGCTGGAAAACACTTTAAAGAAAAAAACCCCGGCTCAAAGGCATTTGGTTTTCTTTGCAGTGGTATTCCCATTTATTGCAATCGTCACAAAAAAAAGCTTCAGAGCATTAATAGAGCTTTTTATACACAAATCTTAAGAGTTTTCTTCTCGCTTTTAAACCACTAAGTAGCCCACAACTGGGAATTTGATTTAAGCGCTGCTTTTATCTACAAATAAAGATGTCCACGCGCAACGGTGATGACAATGGATAAACCACTGGACCAGACACAGACATTATCATTCAAGGATATCATGCAGAACAGCATTTTCCGTCTAGACAAAGTCATTAGAAACTCCAAACCAAGGTTTTCCTAAAGTCAGTGGCAAGTCACTTTTCCTTGACAATCACTGGAAGACTTAGCAAACAAAATATCTTATCCTAGCTTCATCTGAAAGACATGGAGATAATTATCGAGGTGGGCCTCATCGGAATTCATTAGAAGCCCTTTTCTCTATGAGACAATGTGGCTATTATGTCAAAATCCCTGTCAGCTATTTTTATCATATCTGCTGCAGATCTAGTTGTCAGTGAATTCATAGGGAGGTAATTACCTCACACTCAGAAAAAAAATAGGGTGCAGACGGGCAGACGGTGGGAGCGGAGGTTTGCCACAAATCCAACACCCCAGGGTGGCCTGACTACAGGAAGAGAAACGAGGGAGACAGGGAAATTTATGATTACTTTGTCATGCCGAAGAGAACTGTTGTGGAAAGCTAAATGTCAGCAGGAGCTATGAGTTTGATTAACCAGGTTCCGCGGAACAAAGCTGGAGGCAAACTGTGTGCCTCTGCAATTCAGGGTGTTACACAACTGAAATAATTCATTACCATCTCTGGTGGAGAAAGTCAAACCTAATGCAAGTTTTTCTCTGCATGAATTGCCCACAGTGAATAGAGTGAATTTGGTCGGCGTGTCTGGTAGACTGGTGAACTGCCTGTACTACACGTGGCTGTATCATGAGAGCTGGTTATTTAAGTCAGTGCTTCATTTATTCCAATTAAAGATTTAAATGTACCTCTTATTGGTCAAACCAGTGTTTCTGGTGTCCCTGACAACACCCACTCATCCTGTTGACTTCACACCAGGATGACTTGTAACCATTGGTAATTAAAAATTTGTTACATAAAGATAAGTAACTGAACTTGTTTGCCGTTCAGTGTCATCGCTTTTATACTGGCTGTCTATGTTTTCCTTTAGTTGTTTTCGTTAAAGAAACTGAACAGGTAAAGTGGCTCAGAAATAAGGACGTGAAATTTAGTGTTATTATTAGCCATTTATGGATTATGATTTGATATAATAATTGTAACTCATTTTAAAGTACTAGCTTTTTTTGGCAAAAACATAACATCCATGGTACAGGTAAAGAGGTGTAATAAACATTTAAAAAAAAAAACGTTTTTGTTTTTTTAAAGGGACAAAGATATCAGAAATCCCAAGTTACTTAAAGTTAATAAATGCCAATTAATACTATGGTGAGATTAAACATGGAAAAACAAGAGCACTAAGAGCGCAGACCTCTGCGGAGGCTGAGCAATCCCCCATATACAGTATATGCTGTTTCACCTTCAAAAAGAAAAAAATCCTGGAAGCAGATCTGGATTCCTCCCAAAATATAACCACCTGTTGAGACTGCTGAGACTGAGTCTTCAGGCAAATCCGTCCATCATTTTTTGATTAATCCTGCAAACAGACAAACGTACAAACTTGAACAACTCACATAACAGCCTTGGCGCAGGTAAATATGAAAGCATTTGATATGGTCGAAAGCTCTAGAAAGGGCTAATAAGTGGAGTTAACTAATAAGCCCACGGATATAAGTTTAATAGAATGAATGATCAACTGTGGATGAAAAGGTTCATTACCATACAGTATAAGAAATTCACCTTTGACACATAATTAATCCTCACTGAGCTTTCGAAGTAATTACATTAATAAAGTTTAAGTGCTAGTAGATATATATGGACTTCTGCTGAATAGGGTAGAACTTTACAAAGTGTGATCAGTTCTACATTTGAAAAGTTCAGAAAAAGGAACAGCAGCTCATTATCAGCATTTCCCCCTGGAGCCATGAGGCGTGTTCTGACTTTAGCATCCCGCGACGGTAGTGTCAAAAAGGCAATTGTGACCTACCCCGGATGGGTTCTTTCTCCTCATTGAAGGTTTCAGGCCAACTCTCCCTTTTCAGATTATTGTTTGTTTCTCTTGCTGTTGGTCTTGGTGTCAGACTGCAGCCGGTCACCTGTCTGTTCCATTGCCTGCATCTGTTTGCCCGTAAGCCTCGGTCGTCTTTGTCTCTATTGGAATCACCTCTCTGCACCTGCCTGTCTAAAAGTTATCCTGTTGCCTCACAACAGTGACAGACAGCAATGCGACCTTTACTAAGATCTGTTGACTGCCCGGCACTTACTGCAGACCAGCGAGACATATTTCTACAGTTTGTACCATCGGGATAGTTTGAAAGCCTCTTTCAAAAGATCTTGTGACACTGCACAGTGAAGCTCTGAGCAAAAGATAATGGCCTTTCACATCGGTGAGGGAGCAGCCAGCACTCAACTCTGCTCATTTTCATAACACGCAAGACAGAGAATTGGTAATTCAGGCCTCTTTTCTCCATCCCATCCCCTCCATCACCAGTCAGGTGCGACAGCCTTTTAATTAACCTGAGTGACATCAAATGATCACATTTATCATGTAGACGTTCACTATTCACCAAAGTGTTATTTGAAACAGAGTGGGAGGACGAGGGGAGATGGTCCCTCATCTACTGCTGTATGTCTACATGTAGTGAAAGGATCAAGCTAGTGCTAATGTTTATTACTTAAACAAACCCTAACTCATGACACAAGCTTTAGAGAACTTATGTATTTTGCTAGCCTTGCATAGCCAGACTAATATTCAAATGCATATTAGTCCTCTGGGTTCAGACGCAGACCAAAGTGCCCCCAGACGCGATTGGATAGACCTACAACCAGTGAGAGCAACGAATCAAGTGACGTCTGTTGAGCGACGCGAAAATGTCAACAGACTACAGCAGAGAAGAGATGCCTGTGATGATGACTCCATGATGTCTGTGAACGAGTGTTGCCGTTTTTGCCATCTTGGTCGTTTACAAAAAATCGCTTCTCTCCATGTCACGTTATAAACTCCGCCCATTATCAGATAATTTGTTTTGATTGGACCAGCAATATTTCTGCCGGGGGGAAATCACTTTCCAATGGAGGGGATCCAGGCGTAGTCTGGCAGAGCAAATGAAATGAACTCCCAGATTTTGTCTGGGTCCCAGGCTAGTATTTTTGCATGGCAGGATTTCCTGCACAGATGAGTTGATCTGTGCTACGTCTCCAATCACATGGTCCTCATGGGAGCTTGTAATATTTACACAGGCAGTCCAAATGCGGGAGTCGGGTTCTCATTCACAGAATGCTTGTAACTGTGATGTATTGCACCAGAGCACAAGGAAAATGGTTAATCGATAGGATCATAGTAAAATAAATTTGCTTTATGCACTTTCACATCAATATTATGCATAGAACGTGATGTACGTCCCACGCGAGCCGGTGTAATCCCTTCACTCCCCAGACAGGTAGATATGTGTGCGTCAATTTAATCAAGTGGTCACAATATAATCTCATCATAAACAGCCTCAGCTGCTCGCCCTCTGGAGTGCAAGATGCGCCGTGATCTCTCAAGGCCAATCACGGCATCTCGCCCTGGCTCAACGCCAGGTAAGATAGCACCCCAGCTTGCCAGACAGCCTAGCCACACCAGCCGGCAAAAGCCCAACCGGTGTTAATTCAGTGCAGAGGCCAGTCTGGCAGGCAGACTGTCGGGTGATTGATGATGTTGCTGGGTTTAATTACTTTTATTTGTGTTTTTGGCACGGGAATGCCTGAACAGTTTTTTTCCCTCTTAACTTGTCAGACAAAACCAATCACGGTGACAAGGATTTACAGAGCTGAGTTTCATCCCGTCTCCATCTTTTAACTACTTATCATTTGTGTATTAGCAAACGCTACCGTGAAAAGAGAACTGCCCCATACAGCGGGGGAGACATTCTGAGTATGTCTGTGGTGCAGGTTGGAGTTTTTTCAACAAGTTTAGAGTTGTTCTGTTGAAAAGCCCAGGAGTTAATGTCCTCACACACACTAAAGACACCTTTAGACCTTTTGGGGAAATGCCTGCAGCGCTATAAATATGTATTCAACCTTCCTATTCAGCTTTTATAGGCTGCTTAAAAACACTAATTAAATGTTTACAATACACTATAATATAGTTGAAATAACATTTAAGGAAATTTAAAGTGTTTTATTGACATGCTTTTTAACTCCTCATAAGAAGCATATCAAAGTCTACAAATATTACACGGTAAAGGTGAGTGTCATGAGTAAAAGTCCTGCATTCAGCATGTTATTTCAGTAAAAGTACATAGGTTGTGAGGTTTTGATTAAGCAGGACCCAAATACAGTTTAGGGGAGTATATAAAAAATAAACTAACAAAAAATTTACTTTCAGTCTTTGCAAGAAAAATTAACAAAATCTAACTCGTATAATCCAAAAACTCCAACTCCAGAACATCGATGGGAAACACCAGGGAACAGCGCAAACAGTGCTGAGCTGAAACACGACCAAACAAACGAACCAACCAGATCCAAGGGAGGAACAAAGTCTATGGCTGTGTCCGAAATCACCCCCTAACTACTATATAGTGCACTTAATAGTGCCTTCGCCACTTTGTAGTGGTGTCCGAATTCTTAGTGAAATTCAATCAGAGGGAAACACAAGCGAACGTGAATCTTAACCTTTTATTAATAGATCAACATTTACTTTTTTGATTATATTTTCTACCACTTTGAATATGAAAAAAACAAACAGTGACTTATAAGTAGTGGACTAAAAAACTACATTGCTTGTCTCTGAACTGTTGTGGAGTATATAAAGGAACAAAAAGTAGTAGTATAAGTTAATTAATAGATCAACATTTACTTTTTTGATTATATTTTCTACCACTTTGAATATGAAAAAAACAAACAGTGACTTATAAGTAGTGGACTAAAAAACTACATTGCTTGTCTCTGAACTGTTGTGGAGTATATAAAGGAACAAAAAGTAGTAGTATAAGTAAATTTTTACTCAAGTGTGCTTACTACCAATTGTCAAGTCACAAAAGTCTTTTCTAGAATAATCAGATAACACAATTCTAATTGTTAGATGGATCACCTTGTGTCTTCCTTTCAAAATAACACTTTGGAAATTTCAAATGGCATCTGTAAATTCTCTAAATGATGAGGAAAGATCTGCTGGTAATTTTGATGACATAAGCAAATTGAATCAAATTTGTACCTCAAAGATAGACTGCCTGTATATACAGATAATCCAAACTGCAGCAATCAGGGTAAGTTAGACTGTGGGTGGGAGTACTTTTTCTTCTCATTTTATGACAATTCTGTTTCATCCAGAATATCACCTGCATTGATCTGTCCTTTGCTCTTCTGTGAGAATTGATGTGAAAACTGATTCAACAAAAAAGAAAATGAATGTGTTAAAATCATAGATACAAACGATTGATCAAATTATTACTGTATATGACGCAGTGGTGGTGCAGTGGTTATCACTGTCAGTGCAGTTTGGATTTCTGGAGCTTTTCTGTGAGGAATTGTGGTATGTGTGAACGTGAGTGTCAATGATTGTTTGTAACTACTTAAATGCTAATGTTCTCTAGGATTGGCTCCCAGAGAACAATGACTTCTAACTGATATGGGTTTTCCACAAAAAAAGTTTAAAAGCCTATTTTCTATAATCATCCAATCGGTGTTAACTATCAAGGGGAGCACAGAGAAACTTTGTTCCCAGATCAGATGAAAGTGAACACGAGTTAAAAAAAAACGACCCAAACGTGATTCTGTTGAAAATTACACACTAACTGCAACAACATGATCAAACATGCAGAGAACAGCTTTCCAGTGGGATATAGGTAGAGTGACACTTTAATGACATATGTAACGTGTATCTCATTAAACACATCTTTGACGATGATGTGCATTTCAGCTCTTCCCTGCATGACACATAGTGGCATATCAGCAGTCAGTCATGACGTCAAGCCCCAAGAAGTTCGACAGACCTCAACTATCATCTTCAATCAGCGTAATCTGAAATTCTTTCCTTTTGGTGAATTTGAGTGAAGTGGAATGTGAGATCTTCAAATATTCAACCCCTCTCTTTGAATCTGATGCGGTGAGACGTGGGTGCACTTGGGGAGAGTAATGCAATATTTCACCGAATCGATGTTCTGTTGTCTGGGTTATGACGCTCTCATCAGTTCTGAAGACAACAAGCAGAAACAAAGGGATTATGCGCTCTCTCACTGGCAGATAAATAAGATATTGCCCCTTTCTTTGTTGTTTATTTTTAGAGTGGAGGAGTCGACAGATTGCTTACTTCACAAGAGTACCAGAGCCCCGAGGGTGGTGCGCCTCTTCTCTCACAGAGCAGCCACTTTCAAGCAAAAGCAGTCACTGTCAAGATTCCACTGCATGTGTGCCACTGCTCATCCAGCTCGACTGGCAGTGGACGATAGGAATCCAAACTTCCAGACTTAGACATGAATTATACATTTCGTTCCCCTCTTAAGACTAGATGGGGATCTGCTGATTGAGTCTAAGTGTCCTTTAATGAAAGAGTGACATCATGCAGAAGGAGATGGAGGGAAAATGTGTCTGGTGGTGATGAGTTAAAGAATGTTAGAATTTGTTCACAGATGCAAGGGGATTGTTTTATTCCAGAAGAAGATGTAATTTTAGCATGAAAAGGTTCACCGTTGTGGTATTTTACTATGACTGATTCTTATTATTTTCTTAAAAATGCTGGTCTTTTCACAGTTACATGTATTTCAGATATAGAATAAAATAATGCTCACTTGTTCAACATTGAAAAACTTAAAACTTCTTTATCTGAGCAAATGCTCTGAAGCAACGACGGTTCAGGTTCTTAGTGTTTTGCCATAATGGGAGGCTCCACCCTCACACTCAGGACGTGACCTGACGAATCTGCATGATACACACAAACAAAAAAATGGTTGTGCTTAATTTCTCAGTAAACTGGATGGATGTCTGCATCTTAGCCTGAGTCGGTGACAGTTGCAAACGCTTACAACAAACAACCACCCACACAAACCTTCATGCCCGCAAGCATTCTTATTGCACACGCCCAAACACATGCGCTCGCAAACCCCCAAAGTTAGAGTATAAGAGTAAAAAGGTTATAATTCTTCTACAGAATGTCTCCAAGCAAAAGGATGACTGCTATATTCATCTTGCGGAACTCATTATCGTTCACTAATTATCAGGTATAGGAATATTATATCTCCCCTGCAGTTATTGTGTGGAGTGTGTCTCAAGTGATCAGTGTCATACTGTCATTCTGTATGTCTTCTTCTTCTTTGTGAACATCATCCCAGAGTCTCCCATCAGTAATGAAATGCGGCAGAAGAGACAATTTGCAACAGAGTCATACCCTGAGGGCACAGCCACTGCCACCCAATTTCAACTCTTTATTGTTTTGTGCCTACAATCAAGACACTTTTTCCTCAGCTACCTAGCCTGACACCGCTGAAGAGCTGAAGAGCTCGGAGACTGATTGTAAAGAAGTGCAGGCCTGTTGTGGGATTGTGATTTTCCCCCGCATTTTGTCGGTGATTGCCTGGCACAACCTTACAGAATTGAGAGATAAAAGTTGAAGTGTAATTCTACTTGATAACTTCTGGTGCTTCATGTTGTGTTCTTTCTTAAAAAGACAGCGCTGTCTCCTCTTTATCGCTCTCCAATAGGAGGAATCATCATTATATCAACTTGTTTGTCTGCAGAAACACAATGGCTGCTTGTTCTTCAAATGCGCCTGTGGTCCGGCCAAAATATGCAGCGACAATTTCTTGTGTCTCACGGACAGGAAACTGAGCATATGTCCTGCTGCTGAGTGCAGAATGGACGCCTGGCAAATCAACAGAGAGGGTATTTGACTTACATGGGAGGAAGCTACATCATATACAGTATCAGCATGTTGCGGCATCACATTTTGCCTGCAGGTACAAAACGCACAAATAAACAACATAGTGAACATTGGCACACAAGTATAAACAAATCGAATCAATCAGCACAGATGCCAGCATTGCTTAGGCCTGACGCGTAATCCACCAAGCTGACCATCGGCACAAAATATGGACAGGGAATATCGAGGCACAACAGGATGAAATGCAGCTTTGACTGCCAGAAAGAGGGGGATATTTCACATACACACAGAACTGCCTCCAGCAATACCTCAGTGATGAGCTGACTTACTCATTTTTAACCAACCCCTGATGTCATCTTTGTATTAAGAAGTTAAATCATAGGATTACTTAATCAAGGAAACAGGTTTATACTTACAACATGTTTGAGTAGGCTTGTAAGTGGAAGTACAAATGGAAACTGTTAATTTTAACTCTTACCTATCACCTTTGTGGAGAGACAAACTTAAAATGGATAACAATATTTGTTAAGGTTTGGAAAAGTGTAAAAAAAAAGTTGGCTTTTTGATTCCATTATTTTCACTTAAGCAATACTTGGACATTTTGGAACAATCGCTCCTTTGCCTAGAGTTAAATAAGAAAAATGAATGCTACTCTGATATCCATCCATTAAATAATAAGCTAGAGCAAACAGTTAGGGAGATGGAGAACAGATGGGAAGTCTAAGTTAAATGAACTTCCTCAACTTCAGATGTGGACACTGTGTATGGGTCAATGTTTGGTCTGAAAGACAGAATCTGCAGAAATGCAATTATATGTAAAGAACCACATCCAAGACCGGAATGAGCAGCTCAATGAAAAAAGGGAACCAGGTCTTGAACCTATTCATTAGACTCAGTTTCCTGATTTGTAAAGCAATTCCATATTTGATTACCCTATTGCACCTGACTGCCTAATCACTGCAGGTTTGTTGCACTGCTCACAGCCAGATCCAAACCTGGATCAGTGGATCATGGTCTGAGGTTTGGGGCTGATAATTAAAGAAAAGGTGTGGGGAAGAGGTTGACAAGTCTTCATATAGAATTTTCTCATTTAATTTAGGCTGAATGGGGCTTCGGTACATAATTTAGTGAAAGTGCATGTCCTCCCCATTAAAATCTTTAAAAGCCCCGAGTATGATGGGAAGTCATATTTAGCTCTCATAAAGCAAGGTTAAAGGCATCAGCATAGACTTTGATTGCAGCCGGCTGCTTTTAAGTGTAACTATATGGAAGTGTGTGAATGTGAAACTGTGCATATCCAGAAAAATGGCAGTGGACTTCCTCTCTATGGCAAATGGAAAAAAGGGGTAATACATAAGACTTTCAGAGCCTCAAAACACAAAGGACTGTGTTACACCTGTGGGAGGTTGATGGCCTTTGCTGATCAATCCAGATGCCTCAAAAAGCCATGTACAAAGATTTCTGTCTTTCAAAGATTATTTTCATACTCCTGAGTAATTTTAAGTACACATTCATGCTGGCATTTTCAATTGCTGCTACAGCAGGCAATAAACCTCATTATTAAATCACCTTTTGTTTCATCCCAGTCATCTATTGTTTCATCACAATCAACTGTTGTTGCATCATATTCAAAACTAAATGCATTTTGTGGGTAGTCTAGCTAGCATGGTTAGTGTGGCGGCCACTAAGTTGTAACAAATTTGTCACAGCAAGAAGGTTCTTGAGTCAAATCCAGGTTCCAATCATCCAGGGCCTTTCTTTGTGGAGTTTGCATGTTCTCCCCGTGTTTAAGTGAGTTCTCTCCAGGTACCCCGGCTTCTTCCACAGTCCAAAAAACCATGCAGATTGGGGTTAGGGGGATTAGAAACTAGAAACTAAATTGAACATATGTGTGAATGCTTGTTTGTCTCTGTTTGTTGGCCCTGTGATGGACTGGCGACCTGTCAAGGGTGTTACCCGCCTCTCGCCTTATGTCAGCTGGGATTGAAGCGGTACAGATAATGGGATGGATGTTCAAAGCAGGGTTGCAGTAAGAATGTTGCTAATGGCCATTAAACTGTTCTAAACTCCTAGGTTGGCTATATATTAACAAATTGTTTGCTCTTTCTAAACGTTATATATAAAAGACGTAACATATGGGTGCATAGGATTTGAAGTTGCTAACAAAGGTTGATTTGGGCAATGAAGTGTTATTGATTAGTAAAATTAATTAAAATAATTTTGCTGCTCAGTAGTAAGTAATTTCTTTTTTGTTGAGCAATTTTTAACATACTGTCATTCAATTGTCATTTAAGTAATTTGCCCTATACTGGTTGTGAGTATAACAATCTTCTCAAAAGTATTAATAGAAAACATTAACATATAATTAAGAATATGAAATAAGCAATTATTTGAACAATGAAGACCGCATGAAACTAAAACAATAATCACAAAATCACACTTTGAGTTACTAAACACTCCATGCTACATTTTCTTTTTTTCTTTTACAAGATCACCTGACAGATCTGATTCATTCTCAAGAAATGTCAGCTTGTTGAGAATATGTCTACCCATTTGGGATGCCCATTACAAGCTGATTAATTAAAAGCATGCTTCTAATTCCCGGAGACTATGTTGTGATCGGTCAACAGGACTATTTAAGAGTGTTTGAGGGAAGAGGTCTTAAATTGTCAACGTGTCCTTGTCCCAGCCAATGGTGGGATTAAGCAGGGGGATCAGGGAGTGTGTCTATGCATGAATCAAAGCCTTGTTCAAATACAGACGCACTGTTCTGGTTTTAAATGAGACAAAAAAGCACCATCTACTTTGATAGTACAATAAACGCCTCTTTCGTAGTTTCCCAAGAACCTTGTGGAAAGGTAGCTGTCACCAAGCAACAGCTGGTGCAAAAGGAATATCTGGTTTGAAAATATGACTTCTTAGATGATCAAGAAATAAAAAGACTCTGCCTCAGCTGACTGAAAGATTGCTTTGATACACAGAGGAATTACACGATAAAAGTACAATGCCGGACTGGCGTGCATTACCTGCATACCTAATTTGATTTGCAATCAATAAGGTTTCATCTTGCCCATTATTCTGTGCCACTGTGTTTTAACTGTCTCACACATGTCAAGAATGCTCTTACGACAACAAAGTGAAACACCACTGTTGCATTTAAACAACGCAATTGCCAGGGTCAACAATAAATCATTCAACCCTGTATCATACAATAATCGATCATTGGTTCGTTCATCACGTGTGCTGCTTCTCCACAGAGGTACATTTCATCTATTTAAACCATTTGTGCTAATCATCTACTTACACCCCAGTTGATCTGTACTGTTCTCTACTAACCTACAATTCAAGCTGAGAGGTCTTGTGTGAACATTGGACTGAATAGTGGAAATTCAGTCTAATTGGCGCTGCAATCATCAAATTACATCATTTCATTCTTGAGTGGTGGTTTTTTTTTTTTACGAATCCAGTGAGTTCTGTAACAAAATTTATCACCCAGGAAAAAACATCTCCCCATTGAAAGTGACATTGCTTTGAGAGACCAATCAACTTCAAATGTTTACTTGTGATTATTCTTGACAATTTGCCTGCGACCGCTCATCATAATATCTATTTTAGTGCTCCACCGTCTGCTGGGTATCGACGCCCGGTGATTAAAACGTCCACTTTAAGACTTGCCTTCCTTTCTCTGCCTTTCACTCTTGTCTTGTGGCTCCATCCACCAAAGAAAATGGACTGCCTCTTAATCAATTAACCACCACTTTTATGGGCGTAACACGTAATTGCATGTAAATTGGGTTCAAACCTATTTGATGGACACCCTATCCACCTTACGCATGTACATCTCTATGACCTCATTTGACACTTTTGTGAATGAATCAATTAGTAGCTAGATGACCTTCCATGTGCAGCATGAACATCCATGTGCATATTTTATTTGCCTGCATGGTTTTATTGATGATACACCACATACAGCAGAGCCACCATTGAAACCAGAGTGCTAGTACTAATTCTATATTGATCCTGGGCAATGTGATCTCATTGAATGGCTTAGTTAGGCATCTTAGAAAGTGTGAATCAGCAGGAAAAAAGGTGTTGTGGGAAAAGTAATGGTATAGAGACAGCAGTCTGATTGCAGCCCCAGCATGGTTCTCACTTGTTTATGAATCCTCAGAGGTGTAAAGGTTAAGAACTGTCATCAGATTAGCCATTGATTTCAATTAGTGCTGCCTGCTACTAAACAACCTTTGTCTGTCTGTGATCACCGACTTGTATTGATCCCCAGGCTTGTTCCATTTGATTGCCACTGGCCCACTCTCAGTTGTTCAACCGGGTTACCAGTACTCCTCCATTGTTCTCGGCATGCAACCCGGCTCTGACATCGCATCCAGATTCCTCCGGATGGACAGTTCACACAGTAAAAGATTGCTAATAAGGTTAGGCTATGCATGCTTTCACAGTGGTCTCAGAAAGCGCAAATGGCGAGGTTACTTCACATTAATAAAAAAGGGCCGAGGGTTGTTTCAGTTCAAGTATCTGACGACAAAGCAGGTCAGCTCAAATAGTACAGCTGCCAAAAGAGACTTGTAATTATTTTTATGTTACATTTTGTGCAAATGCATTTTCCCTCTCATCTATATTAAGTAAATTCTTGCTCTAGATGGGATGACTAATAGGCTCTTTTGATCTGAAGTATACAGTAACATGCTATTTAGATACTTTTTTTTTTATTGTTGAACAGCAGCTGCTTTACTGAATCACATCACAGGATTAGAATTTCGATCACAGCCTTGACTCAAAATCACTGCACTCAGAACATCACCATCCCTTCTGGGTTCAATGAAACACAAAGAGGCAATTAATACCTTCAAAATACCCGCTAAATGTGACTGTGGGAACCTTAAGACTTGTTAAAAGTCTCAGATTAGTTTATCGATTCCTTTAGAATGACATGAGTATTTTTCCTTTAGGAGGCTCTGCAAGGCATAATGTTGTTGTTCAGCTGCAAGGAACCTTTTGGAGCTTTGGTCTCCCCCAGTACGGGGCTACTAGGCTACTTGAATGGTTGTCACATTATCAATCATATAAGGAGATCATGAATCTTTCAGTCCATCTTGATTGAATTTAAAAAAATGTCTAGTAGGGTTATATTGAGTGCCAGTCAGGGACATTTCCAGGGTTTTAATCTCGCTGGCACTGTGCCATCCTCGCCTGCCATGGGGGAGGTTGCCTGGAAAGAGATGACAATGTCGAGAGTTGCAGGAGCAGCTCTTCTTCTGTGAAGAGATTTGTAAACAGCATGGGGAAGTGCTTATTAAAACTGAGGTTTTTAATGGAAGTAATTAAACAATTTGAAGACCAAAAGGTAAGTGTTGTTCTAATCATGTCAGACTATTTCGAACATTTTGGAGCACCAATTTGCTGACAGGTGAAAGTGGTTAGTCAGCAACAGTAAGTCAATTCCAACACAATCAAGGTGAAAGGGCTTGTTTGTTCGATCAGTGAAAATGAAAAATTATAAGTTTTACTTTACTTGGATGTAAGCCCTGTGCGTATCTCTTTTCTGTGGATGATACACAAACTTCACAATCAATCACTTTCATTGGCACTACCTCTTCATCAGAAGGTAGTTACATTTCAAACTACACAGGTCAATGCTTTGAGCACCTCACATAAACTGCCACCTACCTTAGCTGATATGGAGAAGATTGCAAAACTCTTTGAGGCAGATACATCAAACTGAGACATATTAAACTCATGCTATCAGCATGTCTAGACACTGTGAGTTGGAAGGGTATGAATTTAATATTTACAGTACAAATTACATATTATCTACCTTAGTAACAGAAACAATCTTTCTCTAAAATTGCGTGGAAGAGGACCTGCCTACGTGGATGTAAAGAGCTTCTTCCAAGCTTGCAAATATGTGATTCTTGGTTTCAGGTTATACACTAATGAAAACATAACAATGAATATGATATTCAAACTCTTTTTACTTGGGGTTTGCAGCAATATTATGCTATATTGTTTTGGTTTCTTTCAAGTTGAAGTGAGAATGCAGGTTTGTGTCAATTTTCAAATTTTTACATTTAAACATTTGTGTGACGCAACAGCGTCCTCGTCAAATCATGCAAATGTTATGCATGATTAGTTTAATGGTGGTCCTGACTGGCTCTGGTGGATATTTAGACAAAATTATAGGCAATAGATAGATAGGTTGCGTTGCTAGTCTGGATGACAGAATACCATCCTTTTCACCTTCCAAATCAAAATGTCATCCAAGTAAACACAAAGTGCTCAAACATGTCATGAAGGATGTTAACTAAATGGTTCTCTTAATGGCCACTGTTGATGGCCGTTCTCCACTCATCCCCCTCCCTGAAACAAATGATTTTATAACCATTTCTGATACTCACCTTAGAGAAAATGGCAGTTCCTTGTAAAAGTTCAAAGGTTGTAGAAATGGGGACCCCTATAGTTGAAGCACAGCCACAGAGTAAAGGTTCCTAAAGGGGTGAATGATGTCAGCATCTAGGGATCTCTGAGCTTTCTGGTTCATGGCCTTTCTCTCCTGGGTGGACAGGAAGAAGAGACAGCCCATGGGATGAGAAGTGCCAGCTCCAGTCAATGGCACATGAGGAAGCCGCCATGTGGCACAGGCTTTATTGAAAACGTCCTTAAGATCAAGGTATAACTTGATATATAAGGAGGGATAACTCCAGACACATCAGGGAACTCTGAGGGGTTAAACAGCAGGCTTGGGTGAAACATTGGGAGAAGAAGACAGGAGACATGATAAATGGAAAAGGTTTCACCGCCCCAAAAGAATAACAGTAGACCAGTCAATATGTGGGTTGTGCATAGTAAACCGAGAGTCAGCGATACAGAGTATTTATAAACTATTTAAGGCCTGCAGTCCAACCAGGGGAGAGGGGAGAAACTGTCATTCACTCCAGGGTCCAGGAAAACAACCACATTCACTGATAAGAGGAGTTTAAGCTTATGCAGTTGATGCACCTTCCTTAATCCTAGCCCACCTTCATCAGTTCCTCCGTGCCTCCAGGAGACGTTGTGCAGGAAAGTGACAAACAGATATTGGGTGTTCCATTTACTGTCCACTGTCAAAGTCTAAAAACCAAAGGTGCAGGGACGGACTGGGACTAAAAAGACAGCCCTGGATTTTCCCCAGAAAAAGACCCCACCACCACTTATTGTGCAGATTGACACGTAGCACCATAAGAATTGGCAAATTTTGATATAAGATAAGAGTTTGAGAGCATTGTATATTGGGTTAATGGTTTTGAATATGGATGTTGGCTGGGTTAAATGACACAATCAAAATAATTGCTTGCTAATTAATTTGTCTTCATTCATTTCATTATAGTGCTGTTCAGGGGGAGGTGTTTTTTGAATGAACGGAAGGGAAGATAATTCAAACATGCGTCAAGGAGTGGTCTTGAACTTACAACCTTCGGGTTGAGATACAGACACGATAACAATGAGGCTAAAGCAATGGGCTCTAGGGTTGGTTGCTAGTAGGTCTTTAATTGTGTCGGCGAGTGAGGTTTACACACTGCACAGCACAGCACTTGACTGGCAGACCACCATTACACATGCACAACAAAACAAAACATGCAAGAATTCAATCACCCTTACGAATACCAGTCAGGCGGATGGTCTTTCTGGACTTCTCCAGAACTTCCAGATGGCCAGTCCGCCCTTGAACAGCTACCCAACCGCTTCCCTCTTTAAGTGTCAGTAAGCATCTTGCTCCATCTTCACCAGATGTACAATGTAAAATAAATCTTTCTGAAGGCCCCAGAAAAAAAAGCTTACACAGGCTGACGGGTGAGTAATTTAGTTCTGATAAATGTTGTGACTAAATGGCGAACACAACAGAGCACTGAGCAGCATAAGAGCAAGATGTCTCTCTCACGAGTTCGTAGACACAGACGGGGCTGAAAGGCAAGTGCATATGATTTATAATTATCAGGTGCAAACATGACTCGAAATCAACGCTAATGTTGCTCAATGTTTTCATGATGTGTAAATAGGCAACATTTTGGTTACACATTTATGGGTTCAGGTCAAATATGAATTTACAGTTTTTTATGAAAAATCCATTCATGCCACTTTAATAATTGATAATGTCACATTTGTCAATCAATGTAATTTATTGTCCTCTTTGTGATTAATATTCATCTTGAAGTTTATTGAAAATACAAATTTAGATATTTTGTGTTACAGAAGTTTAGTAGTACAAAGAGTGTTGCCTTACGTATCTCGGCATTGGAATAAACAACATCAGGTACAAAACATGGACAGATAGCGAAATGTAACCTCATATTCCATCATATCAGTAGTACTGATATACAAGATATAAAAAAATATGCTTCTTTAAAATCTGACATCATGGTCCATCATGTAGCCATTTTTACAAGACTGATAAAAACCACTCAGCAGTGCCCCTGCTGCAGCATAAAAAAAAATGGGACCACTGCGTGTTTTGCATACTTACAGTAGGTAGATCTAAAAGGCGACGCCTCTGAGCTATATAGTGCTGACACTGGCAAAGCAAATCACCAGTGTTTTTGCAAACTTTCCTCTGCAAAACAAAAGTATTACTGTCATGAACAAGTATTCTTGTGAGCCTATTGTCTGTCTCCGAGCAGAGGGAGATCAATAGAGAGTCACTAATTGGCTTGTATTTTTTGATGTCTTCCTATGACATTTAGCTGCAGCACATCCTCTCTGCTTCGTTTATCAGTGCTGCTGTGATAGATGTATCTGTGTCACTTGTTGAGCTGTGCTGTCGGTGGACACGTGGGGGGGAAAAAAGGATTAAAATAATGAAATAAAGGAGCGCTACATATTAAAATAGGCACCCTGTCTTAGTTTTTTGCCGAGCCCTCATTTGATGTAATTGTTCATTAAAAGAAGACTGGGTTAGCCAGCGTAGAAATAAATTACAATCATTTTTAGCCTCTGCTTTATTTCAAGAACAGAAATACTAGCTGCATAGATTCCATCTGACTCCAGCCTAGGCCTTAGATTGCACTCTTACTCTCAGTGTCTCTTTTTTGCTGCCACTCGCCTGCATGTGCATTCTCACGCACATGCATGTGCACAACATTTCTAAGCTGCCAGGACTCAAAGCCGTTTAGCAGCCAGTTCAAATGCAGTCAAACTCCAGTAATTAAAAGCAGAAGGGCTAATCAGGGCTTTTGACTTTGGAAATGAACACACAGATGGTGTAAGTTAAACCGCACCAGCCCCTCCACCTTACAAATTATAAAATGCTGAAGGGGTCCCACTTATCTACATTCTCATTAATAAAAACCAATCATCAAGGCTTTAATTAAACCTGCTTTGTCGTGAAACAGACACGTTCAGTATTCAAGGTAATCCTCCCTGTGGCAAAAGTGGGCAGAAAATGTCTCCGGCTTTAGAGGACATCCTCAATATGGCTGTCCATTCAGTTCTGCCAAATCAATACTCTCGATATCCTCAAGCAACACAACAAAAAGATGAATGTTTTCATCCATATTAAATCCTTCTGAAAAGAAACCTTTGGGGGGAAATAGTTCACCTCTTCAACTCAGCTGGGGAAAAGTGGTTAGTATTCTCTGTGATAGATTATAGGCTCCATCATCTTCCCCTTGAAAGGCGGGCACGCAGCAGGGTAGGGATGCCACAGTATAAGATAAAGGTTTCTTGCTGTCTGGAGTGGTAGCTCTAATTTGAAATCACTTTTACACTTAAAAAGTGAGCATGAGGTTAGTCTGTGAGTTGGGCTAATGAGCAGATTGGTTATGCAATGATTGGTGCCTAGTGAATATGGAACATCTAGGCCTATTATTATGCATCAAGATCAACAGCGTAGGCTTGTTATTCTATTAGTTCTTCATTAAAAACTCCCAATGACATTACCACCCCATTTCAACAGTTACCTGACATAACATATGCTAAACCCCGTTACCTAGACAACATCACAAGACTATTATTAACAAATAAAAAGGCATACATCTTTGGCCACTGTTTTCACCTTAAATTGTCTATAATTCCTTTTTATGCTAATGTATGGCAATGTGAAAGCTATGTGACTGTAAAAAGGTTTGGTGAGATGATGCACCTACAGATTCATCAGTGAAACTGTCTGAATCTGTCTCTCCTTGGCCTTACGGAGCTTTATAGTGAGTGTCAGCTCATGGTTTACTGTAGCTTACTGTCCAACAACTTTACTGTTGGTTGACTCTCTCTGTGCTGTGTGCTGCTGAGACAAGGCTGTATTTACTGTAATTATTGTTCTTTTTGTTACCGCGAATATTGGTGAAATAACATGCATATAATTAAACTACATATATGTTCTTACTCTGTTAGCTAACTACTAGCCCTGTAGATGTGTGGACTTCTTTAACAAAATACTAAAACCCACAACGCTGTTTATAGATCTCAAAATAAAGAATATAATCAAAATAACACCAACAAACTATCTGGAGTTGTTCTCCATCAACCAAACATTATACAGTGAAATGATTTACTGAAAACCATTAATGCTAAACTTGCATTAAACTCCCCTCACCCCAACCGCAGATGGCCGCCCACAACTGAGACCCGTTCTGCTAGAGATTTCTTCCTGTTAAAAGTTTTTTCTATCCATTGTCGCCAAGTACTTTTGCATTGTGGGAACTTTTGGGTTTCTCTGTAATATTGTAAGGTGTCAACCCTACTGTGTTAAGTGCCTTGAGATAATGTACATTGTGATTTGGCGCTATACAAATACAATTTTATGTAATTTAATGAAACTATCAGCTTGAAAATTCCTAATGAATTATGAATCTGTTTATCTTTGTTTAGTCCTATGCAGCCATACTCAGTACTGATTTATTAAAGTCTGATCCCCCCGTAGAGAATTCAGCAGTTTAAATCAGTTCAGTTCAGTGACAAAGATTAGTGCAGTACATATGTCACAAGCTGCTGTAAGTCTGTGATTTTACATACCGAACGAGAGGGAAGTTGAATGTGCACTCCCCCAAGTCCATCAAGGGATGTTTACGCCTGGTTGCTTTTAATATATCAGTATTGTGGAGCTGCAGTGTGAGGATTTTTGCAGGTATAGGGGGTGTGTAGATTTATGGCTTATGCCCGCCACATTCACTTCTTTCTCTAGGCCTGAGATTAACCAAGTCTTAATGTATCAGCTCAGACATGACTGCATCTGTATGAAATCAATATCTCATACTCTTGTGAAATTGAGTTTTGGGAGCACAGAGGCAAGGTGCGGAAGGCTGAGGCACTGGAGAACTTAACTCCACACTTTACACACTGGTGATGCACAGCATGGTTAGCATGCCAATATGGTAACACTGTTATAAGACAGAATATGCATGATAGTGTCATTTTCAGTTTATGTTACTTATAAGGCTGAATTTGTAAAAACTTTTTAAGGTGTAACTACAGCTTTATGAATTAAAATAGAAAAAAATGATTTTTGCATGGCAAAGGAATAATTTTGCACTCTATATACAGCCTTTTCATAACTGACCTGTTCTGATAAGGGTTTCTCCTTGTGTTTTCCAGTAGGGCTTTGGGGAAAGTGTGTTCTAGCTGCCCTCTAATCTTCCCTGGTAACACTATCTACGGACTGAAAACATGTTGGAATTTGGATCGGCTCAGACACGTTCCTGGCTGGACTAGGATAAAGCAATGTATTGCACACATACACAGCCATCAGTGCTGTCTGGAGTTTATTTGTTCTTGGTTTTTTTGTGTGTTTTTTTAACAACCTTGTGAGTTCTTGATGCACTCACGTATAAAAGACCTTTATATTGCCAATGCTCTGGTCTTTGCTATCAAGTTGTCTGATTGTGTTTCAACTCGGTCTTCTGTTTTCTAACCCATTTCTTTTTAAAACAAGTTTTAAACCGCACAAACAAAAAATGCTTAAAAGTCATGTTTTTTGTTCATGCAAAGTCTGAGTTACATGGAAGACATGACCTCTCCTTCCATTTCTATGTCGAAGATAGAAAACTAAACCCTTTTATTTAGCCTATCCTTAGCCAATTTATTTAGCCTATCTTTTAGACTATCATCATATTAATTTCAGATGAGCTAGGTGAGGTAGATGTGTGTTCAGAATGTCAAAGCTCTAAACTGGTTTAAGAGACTGGATCTCATGGCTCCTTCTCTTTCCTGGGTATCTGGTTATTTGAATTGTCTAGCCTGGCACCCGCATATTTTTCTGAGGTTTTGATTTCTTATGAACCTTTGAGGTGATGTTCAGCCATGGCCTTCCTGACTGTTCTTGTGTGCTTTTAAATATTTAGCTATCAGATAAGGTGTCATTTTCTTTTTTCCTTGGTTTTTGTAACTGGTTCATGAAATGTATATGCTGCCACCTGCTGGATTGGAGTTTCCAACCTCATGCCTTCATGTTGTGTTTATGTTCTGCATATATTTGTGATAAACAATGATTCAAAAAATCCTCTATGTTGGTATGTTTGTATGCTAAAGTATAACTTAACTGGACAAATTATAATGTTGACCAGATGGTGACTCTTGATGAAAAGTCGGGGGTTCAGCAAGGTTTCAAAATATACCCTCCATACAGGACCATGATATCTAAAGTAATTCACATCAATCCAACCAATAGTTGTAGATATACTTGACCAAAGTGCTAACATGGCGCATGCAGCGATTGGAGGGATCAAACCCTCTGCCATTCTTTCCCCCTTCATTGGATGCAAACCAAACTCAGTGTGTTTATTCAACAGATGGTGTGAGAGGTCCCCAGTGAGTTTGATCATAATATGAAATAGGCATCTTAAGTTATAGGCATATATGCTGTAGGCCATGCCCACTTTAACGAATCAAGATGGAGCCTCATATTTTGATCAATACTTGCTCCCAGAGCATGCATACTAATTTTGGTGAAATTCTGTACAGTGGCTATTGAGATACACATTTGTGGCGCCCCCCCCATAGGTTGGTAACAAATCCTTTAAGTAGAACTGTAGCTAATCACACTTGTAAGTTATGCACCAGGATTTGTGAATGGACAAATGGTTAATGACTTATAGCCAATATTCCTCTAAGACCTGCCCTTTGCGAAGACATTTTGGCTAGTGGCGGCCATGTTTTTCGAACAATCTTGCTCATTTATACAAGAAATTTGTATTTTAATACTTTAAGTCAAAATTTCAAAAGTTCTATTCATATAACGGTTTTGCAGTTTTTGCTAATTAGTGCACAATTTTGTAGCCGGGCACGTCAGTGATCCAAGAGGCTTTATGTAGAGCACATTGAACTTGTTGGTGTGGCAATTTTCAAGTTAATCGGAGTCACGGTGTGAGGGGTGTGGTCCTTTCGAAATTATTTTTTGGTGGAGCCACCATATGGCAACTTTGGATAATTAGGGCTTTAGAAGCCAAATTGCAACGTTTCGTAGTTTTGGCTTATTCTTGCTCACGGAAGTTGAGGTAACGCAGAATGCGAATAATAATGATTTCTATGGACCACCACAAAAACAGTGTTCTACCCCTGTCGGGGTTTGAACCCTAATCAGCTAAACAAAACAACATCCGTCACGGTATGTTGAAGCAGACCCCAAAGATGCAGGTTAGGGGAAAAAAGGGAATATTTAATAAACAGTAACAAAAACCAACCTCCAGACTTTGGAGGAGAAAATAAACAAAAACTCAAACTTAGATAATGCAAAACTTAAACACAGGAAGGTGGACACAAAGTTGGCAACTGACACATACAGTACTGAGCATGGCTGCATAGGACTAAACAGAGATAAACAGACGATCCAACAAGAACAAAGGGCGGCACAAAGACTATATACACACAAGAGGAGACAGGTAAAGAGACACAGGTGAGCCACATGAGGAACAGGTGCAGACGATCACAGGGAAACACAAGAAAAATCCAGACACAGCAGCACAGGAAAGGAATTACAAAATAAAACAGGAAATGCAACTCTCAAGATGAACAAAACACAAGGGATCACAAGAAAATAAATTTACATGAACAGAGACACAGGAGGAAGGGCAATCACAGAAATCATAAACAGTAAAGCCCACCAAACAGCAAAAGTCTATAAAGAGTTCTCAAAGTCTTCAGAGTTTTCACAAAGACCCACTAGAGGTTTTGGTCCCAGCGGACCATGACAATATCTCTCTAATACATTTATGGATTTTGGTTTCAAGAGGCTGCTTTTCTTGTCTTTGTTCCAAGATTTTCATGATTCTATGATGTATTGATGAGTTTCCTTCATTTCTGCCAAGAGTAATTAAACCCTCTCAGAAACTCAGGCTGGCAGAATAAGTACATTAAAATCTCCACCTACATTGTAAAGCCTTTAATATCCTTTCATTCATTTATGTGCTTGTATTTGATTAAATTTTCACCATGGTCATTAATTTATTCATGACTCTGATATCACTGTTTTCTTTTCAAATTCTTACTCTCTTTTATTGATCTGTTAACTGTGAAGCACTTTTAAACCGTTTTAAATGTGCGGCAGAACTAAAGAGAATATAACTGTATCATTCATTAAAATGTACACTACAGACACATCAAATACTTGACATACTGTACATGTTGATGAGCTAAAGCAGAGTGGGAGTTTTCCACCTGCTAAATTCAAAAGCACATCGGAAGTGTCCATTTTCATTGCAGCTCTTCTCAGTGAATCGGGTAGCACTCTGCAGCATATGTTGCTCAGTATTGGTTATGGTAAGCACAGGTAAGATTAATTCATTCCCAACAGCACTCCTGGGACTCTATTGAAGGTCATTCATGAATGCCAGCGATGGGAAAGAAAAGGGTGTTTGAAATTGCAATTGAAATCTAAAACCTTTTTGTCGAACTGAGATGAAAAATAGCCTGCATCGAACACAACATTGCAAACATATGAAGGTAGGGAAGCTGATATCCTTTGAATCAGTGGTACAGGAAGACTGATATGCTGTTACATGCAGTTCTCTATAAATAACCTTTACATGATTTAAAATGAATTTTTCCTTCATGATCACAGACAGACCCAAGTGTAGTTCACCCTCAGACATTTTGTTTCTAAGTTTCTTTTGAGATTGCGTCCCCATTAAAACCTTAGCGCACACAGCATATCAACAAAAGTCAAACATCCATCCATTTGGCATCACAATATCACTTCCACTGTGATAGATGATGACCACCACCACTCCCCTCCCCCACTTTGCCTGTGTCCTCCTAAGCCTATTTTTAAGGATCCATTACCTCCTCTCCTCTCTCAACATCCCACGTTCCTCTCAAGGCCCCTGACAACGACGACTGATGGATCAACCTTCCAAATGTGAGCAGCTTGTTGTACAGTACGCCTATAAGACATGTTCCCTGTCTCCCCGCCTCCCTCTGTGAACACGAATACAGGACAGGATAGGCATTCTGTACACATTGACAACTCAACCATCCAATTTAAAGGGGAGGTCTGGGAGTTGAGTCTGCAGCAAAGGGCCCATAATTGGCATCCTTCTTGTCTTATTAAAGGAGAAAGCACTGGGATGGATCCCTGAAGCCAGATCTTGGCCTTTATTAGAGTTGTCTGTAAGCTGAACCACATAGAAAAACAACTCAAGGCATTACTCATCACTGTGTTTTTGTTCTCAAGCAGCAAATTAAAGTGATTAACTGCTGTCAATTAAACTTTAAATAACTCACACAACAATTATGTCGATAAAATATGTTGTAATTTGTAATTAGCAAATACACAGCCATGTATGGTAAATGAGATATATGCTACACATAGAAAAAATTGTTTATATGATATCGTTAGAATAATTGATCTCTATATGTCAAAAAAATTCTATGTTTGTTTCTATGTTTTAGTTTCATGGCAAAAATTCCAACATTTTGGTTTCTTGCTCAAATTTTTCAAGGACCTCTACTTTTCATAAAAGCATTCTTTTCATTCATGCTCAGCTTTGAAAGCTTCCAGTGAAGCAAGTGTTTTGTGATACCCCTGGACAAAGACAGGGCTGACAGATTCACAGCTCCTCTGGTTCAGTAAAGCGCGTTGGTTTAACAAGTTTGTGCCACTCGAAGCCAGAGGACTTAATCCTCCAGGGAAGGCAACAAAAAATACGGCGCTCTCGCTTCTTCCGACTGCTCAGTGATTCTCTCGACTTCCCTGCTTTGTTCACAGCCGTGCCTGCGCTGAAGAGGACTATTTAAGATCTGCTGCCCCCACTAAGTTTGCAGCTATACGAGCAGTCCCACATCCACCACGGCCCCACCTCTGCTACCAGTCTTGGCTGTGCTAGCAGCTTTTTTTTCTCTGAACCCTATTTAGAATACGCTGACATGTGAACAAATTTGAACAATTAGCAGTTTGCTGTTTTAGTAAGTGTGCTGCAGCGTCAGTGAGTTAACATTTCCTTCGCCAGCTGAGTAAGAGGATGGAGACCCTGAAATGGCTCGAGAGGGTATTTGATGGAGATGGCACATGCACAATTATCGTGTTATCCCCATGTGGTTTCCCTTTAACAGCTTGTTTTCCAAACGGTGGCTAAATTAGCTGCATGAGCAAATAGTTGGGCTACAAACACTTATGTACTGTATACATCGCCCCCGCTGCAGTGCGGACAAGCTTTATGCACCAACACTGATTTCATTATAACATGTAAAAGTACAGTGAATGTTTCAACGTGCCTTCATCCTTGTGTCCCTTACCACTGAGGATATTCTAGTGATGTTGGGTCACTATTGTGAGAGCCAGAATTTGCATGAGTCTGGTAGTCAAGGCCTGCAAATGACTGCTGGCAAAGACATTCAATTATCTGGCAGAGCGACTGTGTATGTGCTCATTGTCAGCGAGAGGAACAGGCCACGTTCTGAAAAAAAAAAAATCCAACAAAGCATCTAATGGCTTAGTGTGTGTTCTACATGTCTGGATGCTTGCTCTTTTTAAAAATAAATATGTGTGTGACACTGTGAATATAACAAACAATTGAAACTGCTCTGCATTTTAGTTTAATGCAGTTTTTGTGCCTGAATGAAAAACGCCTATATATCGTGTAGCAATACAGTAATGGACTATTGGTTTAATGAGAGTGTAGTCAGTATTCATGACATTCACAATTCGGTCTAATATACCTAGTGGGCACTAAGCTGTTCCTGTGATTAGACGAGATTTGACATGAAAGGCAGTTAATTATAAACTGACATTAATGATTTCTGACAAAATTGTGGGCTGTCATTCAGCACAGGAAGTTATGCTAAAGTTTACAAAAGAAGCATGTACCTGTTTAGAAATTTGATGCCGGTTGTGCAGTCCATGGTACGCACTGCTTGTTTAGGAGAGTATTGCCCACGTTAATGTTTCCTTCTTTCTTTCTTACATAGAATGGTCGCAGCTTTCGAACACCAGTTGTTAAAAAAAGAGTCCACAATGTTTTGAACCCACCACCAACAGATGCTTTTTTTCAAATATCTTCATTATTAAAATTATTACACAACAATTTAAAAGTCGGTATAACTTTCAGCTAATGAATGCAATAAAGAAATAACTTTTTCTTTCAGTGGCAGACTTTTACATGTTTGATCCTGAGTGTCTGACAGCAAACAAACAAAGAACCCCCCCACCCCCCACAGAAATTGCTATACAGTCTCCAGCAGCTTCCATAATAATGCAACTTGATGGGGACTGTTGAAACCTTGGAAAGGGTCAGTGGTGTACCAAATACTGAATGGGATTAATTAAACAAAACAAAAACCACTACTATGAACATGTTTTCATTCTGTCAGTGAGCAAAATTCAGGCCGTGTGCTAGAGGGATGATATGTAAAGTCCAAATTAAGTTGTTTTCAGTTCATGAATTAACATTAACATTTTAATTTAACCAGCCTCCTTAATTTACAAGCAGTACGGTAATGCTGTATAATACAGTATGCGTTTCAAGCAGATGTAAGTGCTTTTTTGTTAATAAGTATGCTAGTGTCCATTCCTGTAAAGTGGATATAAGTGCTTATCGATGTAATTGACAGCTAGTACTCCAGTAGATACCCATAAGTGGAGGCTGATATAAATACAGGGTGAATGAGAATACAATAAAACACTATAGCCACACGGATCTTTAAAACTAGTCAAGCTATTAAAATTTATGGAGCTGTTAAAAAAAAAATACAATTAAAACCCTCAAAAATCAATAATAATAGTAATGATATATTTAATTTATAAAGCGCTTTTCAGGTACGCAAAGCGCTGTCATTCATTCATCTAAAATGAGTGCAATCAAAGCAGTCTGCAGTGTCCATCAAGGAGTTGGTTTGACAACCAACCAGCATGTGAACAACGTTGTACACATTCGGGATTTGTAAGTGTGTCCACCAGCACTTTCTGCAGAATGCTGTTAAGCCACACACAACTCTGCAGATAACAGCGGGAGACACAAAACAGAGGTGGCTGCAGCAGGAAGTGGAGATGCAACACTTGGCCCCGGACTTTGATCCAAAAGAAGCAATGACATAAATGATGTATCTCTTCAGACCCATCAATAACACCCAAAGAGGGCCTAATGGAGGTATAAAACCGGACAGATAGGAAGATCCACTTGAAGCTTTCATAAATCAGCCAGTCAGAATGACCTATATAACAGCGAACTGCACTGACAGAATGCATAAATTACAAATGGACACTGAAGGAAGTATTACTGTTATTGTAATCATCATGACGCTCTTAGACACCTTAAGCACGTGTGTTAAAATATCCTGGTAAAATGCGTGAGGTTTAACTGCAGAGGGATATGATTCATAAATGATTTGTAGTCTCACTGATGCGTCTTTATTACACAATATCACAGACCTTACAGGCAAGACAGTTCTTATAATGAAGAACTCCGTCTCCTGCTATCACCAGTTGAATCCAATGGAATTGAATTTGCGCGGCTGATCAAACAGTAAATTGCATTAGATGGTAAATCATATGCGTTATATGTACTGTATGCTGTAGTTATTTTTCTCCCGAGCCAACGCTGTATGTGTTTGTTGTCTTGGAATGTGTGTTTTGTGCTCTTTGACCTTCCCCTGGTATCAACTCTGCACCTGAGCTAAATATCTGCCAAGTCTGTTGCATGTTGGAACCTGCTTCCATTAAACGCAGTGTGATATAAGCACCAACGTCCTCAAACTAACCTGAAAGTGACCTTTCTGAGGCTTTCTAAGATTACCCTGACATTATACAGTACACCTCATGTTGCCCATGTTGCCTCAGGTCATCATTAATGCTGCACTCACACCGTGTTGGCAGAAAAGGAGAGAACGGGAAAACCTCCTGACTTCAGAGCATTCAGGCATTACTCCAACACAGAATAGCTTTGTAGTGCCACCAGGGAAATGGAAATAAAGCCTTAAAAATCATGTTACATATTTAAAATATGGTAAGAGATACTGGTACAGTTGGCTGATTTGTAATCAGCTGAGACATTGAATATTGAACTTCATTCACATGCTTTTCAGTCAATCAAACCACTGCTTCATTGACATTTGTGGTTATTTAACACAATCTGATACATCTTTGATATCTTTAATTTTGGATAACAGCTAAATTATAACGAGGAGGTAGTTAAACCCTTTTCCCATTGATATCCTGGTAATAAAAAATCTGCATTGTTGACCATTTAAATCAAGTGTTTTAGTTGCCTAACCCTGGTGATAGTTGCCATGCGGATACAATATACTATAGAATTGGATCATTTTTAAAACATCCGCACTCGACATGTTGGTTGGACATCTTTTCAATGCAAATTTTAAAATGGAAATACAAGGCATTTTGTTGTTCAGATAATGAAACGGAATGGGATCTTTTTTTAATGTTTAATTATATTTTATTATTCATATTACAAACATTAAATAAATATTTGGACATTTTTCCCTCCAGTTTTGGATTTTCTATTGAATTATAGGGACAAATGATACACACATTTACACAGACCGGTTGTGCACACTATGTACGCTTATACTTAGTAGAAAAAACACCTTTATATCGAAAATTTATGGTTGCACTACAGTGTGTTTACAAGCCTTGGAATAACTGTGTTCCTACACTTCGGCAAAAAAGGTGGATCAGCTTACTGAACGCACTGTTGTCTGGATATAATGCATGGCCTCCTGCCAGTCAGCATCACTTATTCTCCATGCTCATTATAAGCCACTGCTCAGGCTCCATTGTCACTGGAGGGCTGCAATTGTGAAGCAGCTTCAGAAAGATACTTACCACCTGTTGATTTTTCACTTATGCTAGTAGGACTCTGTGGGACTGACAATGTGCTATCCATCACTTTGGCTAGGGCTGAAACATTGTACCTCAACATATGTCAGATGGATACATATGATTTGGGTTTAATCGTCTCCTGAACTTTTGTTGATCATCGGATTCCTCAAGCAAAATTCATCTGTTGAAGATTTTGTCAATGCCAAATAATTAAAATGTTTGCTCTCAGTCTTGGGACTAATAAAGATGAGGCCGCAGAAGTGAATACGAATGTGAGGGGTGAACGATAAACCTTCATCATTTCAGCAAAGTGAGTGATAATTTTATCAGGCTGTACCACTCGTGCCATGCCTGCAGTACGGGGTCTGATTACAACCCTCACAGTTTGGCGTAGTGTTGGTATCCAAATCATGTGGAAATGACAAGTTAGCAAGTACTGATATTCTATGGTACACTTACACTTTCAGTTCCAGCTGATCAGGTATTTAAAGCAGCAACTCTCCAGTCAGAAGTTTCTTTAATTATTGCTTAATGAGGCTCCTGCCTTATTGCCATTAACTCCCACTGTGGCTAATGCATGTTAGTGCAGCATTCATTTTTAGCAGCTCCCAAAGAGGCTGAAGAAAAAGGCTTTACGGATGTGAACAAAACCTGCAACCCTCTTCAATATATCAAGCTTCTGCGAAAAAAGTTCTTCTCCACAGAGCATACCACCATGTACCCCCCTGTCCTTTAACTTGAGCAATCAAGTAAAGCCGACTGGAAGAACTATCTTGCCGCTAACTTCCACGAGGAGAGGCCGAAAGAGTTGTGGGCTCACGATGGCCTGGCTAAGAAGTTTGCCCAACTCTGTAACAAGGTCTGTCCTTGCCCGACCAGTTGGAAAGGCAGCTGTTCTCAGCCAGTCAGCATGCAAGACATGGCTTTTTACACCAAGGAATTAGGAGTGATGGGCTGAGGGGAGAGTCGAGAAGGAAAGGGGAAAGAGATGTAATTAGGGAGCAAGACAGAGAGAATGAGGTGACAGAGGAAAGTGAAGAAAGGAAAGATGGAAGGAAAAAAAGCCAGTTAGAAACAAAAAGGGGGGAACAGAAGAGGAGGGAGGCCAACAGAGACAGAGAGACAGTCGGAGCTGAAAATCATTTAGCGCTAAGCTAAATGCCAACTAAGAATAGAATTTAAATCAATCAAACCCAGCTTTCTGGCTGCAGAATTTATATGCCCCCTGGAAAGCATTTCTTCCCCCCAAAGGTTGATGGAGGACACATGTTTTCTAACACATCTCCCAAATTATTTAAAACCCAAGGAGACCATGCTCATGAAGACTTATGACTTAATATTTCATATATCTGATAAGGGAGTGATGATCAAATAAATTTAAATACCACTGCCACCAGAAGAAAAAAAAATGACAAGGATATCAGTAGGAAAATATATTAAAAACCAACTTGTACCCTCCTATGTGTAGCACTTGCTTTGATGCACTCTCTCCGCTACAGGTACTCTGCGTTCCTCTGAGGTTTGACAGCTTGGTTGGGGCCCTTTACATCTCTTCAGTTCACAGTCTGATCTCTTGTGAGGAAATGCGGTGTATTTGGGACAAATGCAGCCCCTATGGGCATTTGTCCTCTGTAACAAATACTACATTTGGACAATAGAAGGGAATTAAGGTTCTATCATGTTTCCCTTCATGTGTAGCTGCATTTAGTTAGATCCCCTTTTCTCAGCAGCTGATTATGTGCAAAGCAATTCAGCGGAGCTGAAAACAGTCTAACAGGTACTTATGTCAACTGCCCCATACATTTTGCATAAAAGTTGTGCAATAACTAGTTCACTTCCTCATTGTCGGGGTTTCGTGAAAACATTTGCACGTAGCATATTTATGCTTCCAAAAATGAGACAAATTGTTGCCTAATTAGCCAAGAGATTTTTTCACCCACTGAAACATTAATCATTGAGCTAGAGGTTTTTAGAGATAATGGCTTTAAAGGCAATATTCTTTCTGCCTGCTTCAAAGCATTGACACTGCTGTTGTCACCACATGCTTTGAAAAGCCTATTTTGCCATTGACGATATAATGGATGTCACATGAAACTCACCCCTGAAAAAAAATCTTGTGTCCCCATTTATCACTCTTAATCATTTCCTGCAGATTTCTCAAGACCACATTTATTGAATGCATCTATCCTTCTCCTGTTGAGACTGTGGACAAAGATGGATAGCTCCAGCCTCCGGATTTAAGGACTTCCCAAGCCCAGATGAACACGGCTGACAATCCTTAATCTTTCGAAAATTCTAACCCCTGCCTCATCTCAAGCACAATTCTAACCCATGGACTCACATGACCATGCATTCAAATACTCCACAAGGATTGGGGTAAAGGCAGGTTCATTTTTATAAATTAATGGTGACATTTCAAATAAATTTTCTCATTTTCATTCATGGTGCCAAGGTAAAGACAAACAGTGAATGAAGACACAATTAAAATCAAATGGCCTTTAAATTATAACATAAATATACAAGGTATATGTTAAAAGGAAAAGTGTAGAACCTGAATATTACATTACATTCATCATTTTCATCAAATTAACCTTTTAATTATCTCAGTTCTACAGTGGTTAAGGTAAGATTTTGTTGAAAATAACAGAAAAAAGTATGAATTTTTGGCACCTGCAGGGTGAACCATATCTGTGAATGGATCAAGTGTGTGTGTGTGTGTGTGTGTGTGTGTGTGTGTGTGTGTGAAATACCTTTATTATCAATAAATGTGGCTCCCTCCTCACTGATAGTTGTTAAAGTAGGCAATGGTGTTTCCAATAATCAATAACTATCTCCAGTGATGAATCTTAATTTGCTGTGATGTATTGCATGTAAAGGTTTGAGGGTGGAATTGGCTGCCCATTAAATACATCCCTGTTGCCTGATAAAGAGAGGAACACTCCCTAAACAATAATTTTCCTGTAAATGAAGAAGAAAGGACACAAGATTTATTTTGATAATAAATGTTCAATTTCTACCTGAGTTTTGATAACAGCATATCAATGTGAACTTTTAAAGGCAAGTTTTTCATTGACCCAGATGCCCGATAATCGTAGTATGGCACTATTTCCATAATGGTGTTATTAGGAGTACAAAGTTCAAAACGACCATATTCATTGTTTCTCGCTTTCGAGAACACCGCTCATTTTGTTTTTGCACAGTTTATGACCAGTTTCATCTCATGAAGGTGTTTTTGAAGGAGGTCAAATGATAAGTGTCAATTGGAGTGGCTGCATGAATAGAATAGAGGTAATCTGCTTAGATGGAAGTTACAATTGTAAAATGACATGGTTATACTCTTTATATAAACAATGAATGAGATTGGTCTTAGGACAGAACCTTGCAAAACTCTGTCTGTGATAGGGAAAAAAGAAGACTGAGTATTACCTATCTTGATACATTGCAACCGATCTGAAAGGTGATTTTGAAATGTCAGGTCGCTGGCATTGTCAAAACCCAAAGAAGGATATTGTTGTAAAGGCAAAGAATGGTCAAATGTGTCAAAAGCTTTCGTAACATCAACAACACAAGCAGACTGAAATTGAATTAGTATGGAGTGCGTGAGTAAAAATGACTATATAGTAAAGTTTTGAGATTGGAAGATAATTATTTAGGTCAGTTTTGTTCATGGGGAGAAAGAAAATATAGGCTGTCTTCCAATTTTTGGGAATGATGCCAGATGGTATGCAAAGATTGGAAATATGCGTTATGTATTCAGGAATAAGCTGTGCTTTGGATGTCCAAGAAAAATGTTCCAATTTGTCATAAACCCGATGATTATCGCACATCAATGTGTCAAGTCCTTGGCAACCATCCTACTGGAGACAGGAGATAGAAGCTAAAACATTGTTGTACTCCAGTGGTAGTAGTTTAAGCGAGGGACGACTGATGTACTTCCACACAACTATTGGGACCAGCATTAAGACTTTCAAACAAATGACAAGATGCAGCAAAATTACCGTTAAAATCAGGGCAATTTTCTTGGCTTGTAGTTATCTTAGTAATGCCAGTAACATAGCACAGCCAGGTAGAGGAGTGCTACAGTTGTTAGAGGTAGATTTATCTCTTTTTCCTAATTTACCAGGGTTATAGGAGGAATTTCATAATGGAGTTCAGATAACGGTCAGATTTGGTTTGCCTGAGAGCCCAAACTTTGGCTTTGAAAGTTCCAAAGCAAAGCAATGAACCAGGGAGTGGAGCTACATTTTGTTCTTTCAAGAGCCAGTAGAATATATGTTATAAAACCATGATGAGGAGGATATATGCTTATAATTTATGTATTCTGCAAGTCTCAAATACATATTGAATATAATAGTAAAATGTTCACAGACGATGTGCACTCTTGCAGCACAATTTTATTTAGCTTAGCTTAACTTAACCTTAAAACTAGAAACACAGAGTCTCCCAGGCTTTTGCCCACCAGCAGATCCATAGGTCACTAATTGACACATTATATCTATTTTGTTCAATCCAAATAAAAACTGAAATATAATAATGTCTTACAGGGAGTTTCATACTGTTACGGCCTTAGGCGCCACCCCTTTCTCTCATATTGTCTAACGTTTTCTTTGGAGTGATGTGTTAAGCAGGATGTGGGAGCTCTAATTGAATTGGTTCCAGATGTTGGAAGGTGTGGCCCAACAGTGCTCCCGCTTCCTGCCTACTGCCAGGATCCTGATTGGAGCGGCTCTCAGTCAGGCTCTCCAATCAATGGAAACCAATCAGAGTCCAAATACTCATAGCCACGTTTCCATGTTTAGTTCACCTTCAAAATTAGATTTTGACCTCTGTAAAATTAATTACTTATTTTACCAAAAGCGCCTGGTTTTATGTTGTGTCCCCTTACACATACTCTAGACTGGGCCAGCGAGCTCTTGGGATCCCTGCTGGTTGTGTGACAATCTCACAGCTCTGTCCCCAGAATTCTACAGCTCCCGGCAAAGATAAACATGTGGTGCATATTCCTGAAATGTTTAGCCAAGTTACAGAATGATGGGGTCAATGGGGGCCTACCACTGACAAATTCTTGATGCACTTTGGAATAATCAACAGATTAAAATTTGTTTAAGTTTCAGGGGATATCAATTGAGGTAGCACCTCTCAAAATTAGACTCTCACCATTCAAAAACATCAATACTGAGCAATTCTGCAAAACAATTTTTTTTTATGAGTTTGGAGGTTTAAGTCTTGATTTCAGAGATCCAAAAATGAAAGTCTTTATTTTTTAGCAGCTTTAGCATTGGAATTAAGGGAGTGTCTAAAGCAGTGCGGTGTGGTGACACCTGAGAGTCACGCTGTCACTAAAATAAAGGAGAAAGGGTTTAATATGACAATAGCTTAAAAAAAAAAACACCACAGCAAGGCGATCAATGAGTGCAAGGAGGTCAAGGGACAGTCTCCGTCATTGTTCTGGATGAAAAATACGTGCTATAATAGGTGATTCTTTGTTTATTGCAATATGACACAATATGCAGCATATATTCTCTGGCATGTATGAGCAGCTTGCCAACAGCTTGTCAACAGTGTTGATGTACATCCACCTGGCCTCCATAACGACAACTCTGGTTGTGCCAGAGTTGTCGTTATGGATGTGGACAATGAAAATGTCCATATTTGCAAACTAAAATAAAAAAAGCCAGCTTCCTGTTGGTCGGAGGTAATGGCGCCGCTGACTTTTTTGTAGGTCTTGACATGATACACGTGCCTACCAAATTTCTTTCATCTACATTAATATTAAGGCTGGGGAAATTGTGGTAAGGGGCTATATCGAGTCATTTCGGCATTCCCATGCCCATTTTTCGATGGTTCTGAAGCGTGTGCAAATTTTCGGGCAGGACAGAGCACGTTTGATGCCTCAAATTTATTTGCATACGAACCATAAATATTTCCTTCGATTACAATGGGTCCTCGCTCTGACTTTGTCAGTGACCCGGGCCTAATACACATGAAGATTAGAAATAGCAAATAAAAATTTCCCGCTTTTATTCTGAACACCAGATACTGATATTTGAATAAATACATTTGTGAACGTGGCATGCTAAACTGTGCAGGGATTAATATTTTTCAATCAGTCAATATCACATTGTTTTTTACATTGTCATTTGATAAATTGTTGTATGAAATATTCAATTAGAGCTGCTTTAAGGTATGGTTAAAGTTAGGTAACTACATACTTTGTAAAGTTAGGTAAAGATCATGGTTATGGTTACAAAAAATTATTTGTAGGTATGTGGACTCCTGTCTTCTCTAAATGGCATGGCATTTCGAGGCAGCATGGATTGAATCTACTTAGAGTCAATTTCTTTCATGAATACTGATAACTGATTATATTTTTGACACAATCCAATCAGGTGTCTGTGCGTGTCATGTGCACCTCAAAGTGTAAAAATGACTTTTTACCTACAGCGGATGATTTTTTGATTTCAGTTCTTTTGAGCTTCGGCTCTGCATTTAACATTGAGGATTACTCTTTTAATCTTTTTGGACCGCCTTGAAAAGTGCGTTGGCATGACGGACACTGCTGCATTTTAAATCCCATGCAGTATGGGTAATGCCTCGTCTTTTATGGCCCCTTTAACTATAGGTTTTCTCAAGGTTCCATCCATGCCCTCTCATTGTTCTGAAGATACATGCTTCCACTGGGACATATAGATAAGCACAAAATCTAAATGCCACCGTTATGCAGATGATAAACAAATTCATGTTCCACTAAAAAACAATTATGAATGCAACTTAAATTTTTATTCATCGCCCTATCAGAAATTAAATGCTGGATGTCAAATACTAGAAGACAAAATCATATCAGCCCAGTTTTAACCTCTCGTCATTGGTCACCATTCTGTTTTAGAGCTGATTTTCAGATTTTACTCATCACCTTCAAAGCACGTCAGGTGAGGTTTAGCTCCCTAGTTATATTGCAGGGTTTCTTCCCCCCATATGAGGAAGTGCACAGCCTCAGCCTCAGATGTTGGGTGAATTACTAACTGTAAAAGAGCTCTACAGTTGGGAGTGCATTTCAACTGAGGATGTGAAAATGACCTCAGATGTGTTGTGGATATTACTTTTACAATTATTTTTTCATTTTTGCTCCAGAAAATTACTGTACCATAAGTCTTGATCCACACCGAGCATATGAAGAAGAGGTTGCACTTAGCACAGTCGAAGTCATTGCGGACCCTCCGTGCACTGTTTTAAATGACTGACTGCAAAATTGCTCTCCATTATTCATGAATTGCCTCACCGTCCTTTGCTGCTGCATGTGCCGAGCCAGAGGTCATGACCCTCATTACAAGATGCAACAGAGGGTTTGCAGGGAAGAAGATTTCAGATCCCTTAAACTGAACTACAATACATTTTTAAGCTTTTTTTGTTTTTACTCGTCTCCTGTAACATGTTGCGAAGTCCTCCACTGCCTTTGCCACTGTAGTGCTGATTCTGTGGAGATCTGCCTTCCTGTTTTGCCCTTGGTACCGATTCACTATGTAATCACCCAGCTCATGAAAATTGCAAAGGTGGTGAATAATTTAAAGTGTCTGCGTTAAAAATTATGTGTTGTACAGTGTCATAACGATGGTGGTCCAGGGACAGGAGCGAGATGGCGAAGTAGATAAAAAGAAATCCAGGTGAAACATTTATCTTTGTCGCTCATTTATAGTCTTCACATTATGTATTCCTCTATAGAGTCCTCTGTTTCCAATATTTCTTTATTGTTACTTGAGGGCATGCTTCAATTGAGAGATGAGAATGGACCCACTTGTCTCACAGTGAGAACATATTGTACCGATGGTATTATTCATGTAAATCTCTCGTATTTGAGTGCATGTTCTGCACCATGAATGAAATGCTAAACGTAGTATGATGGACTCAAAGTACAATAAACAGCAGTTTGAGGTTAAGCAATTTGGCCTTGCAAGCTGTACAAAAAAAAAAAACGCACAAAAAACCTGTGAAGGACGTGATATTGAACTAAGCTGTTCAGCCACTTGGGATATCTGCAGTGATTTTATTTGATTAAATACAACCGTAAAATCCCAACTCACCATGGCCGCTCCAGTCAAGCCCTTCATAAAAAAAGACCATGTATTAACATACATGTAGCTTTGTCCGGGGGAAAATTAAGACTGTTTTTTGTGATGATGTATTAAGCCTGGATGTTGTGGTGTTGCATGTTAACTGAGCGAATAATTAATGATTTTACAGGAGCTTATGTAATGGGCACAGTGTGTATGAGCAGGAATATAAAAACCAGTGAGGCATTCTTAAGCTTTGATTAAAGGAAAATGCATTTGTATTGAGCTTGAGCCACAGAGGTAAACGTTATTATAGCTTGTATCATCTTTATAGAGTCTGATGGACCTGAAATCTTCTACTTAATCGAAATCTGAACCCATTAAAAAAAAATCTCAGTCTTCTGCTGCCCGAGTAATGCTCAATATTATAACACAAAGTCCTGTCCTAGAACTCAACCTTGCTCAGTAGCATGTACTTTGGTCAAATAAAATGAACCTTATAGTTTATACATGCTACATTTTTGTTAAATTAAAGCCCCTGAAAACTCGATATACATTTGATATACCTTTAATATAATATATTCATTACTTAACGAACGCAGCACGACGAGGCAAACATGGCAATTTACATTGAGGTCGGGTCCACCTCATGTAACTATATTTAACTCATTCAAAGTTGCTGGTTCTTTGTTGCAGGCGATTAAACATATATGTACACACAATTATGGATAAAAATATTTATAAATATATTTTCCAGTGCATTTTGTCATGTGTGGTAATGTGCAAATGTTAACTCCAATTATCAATATTTACTAATATATAATGTTGTCTCCCAGATACATACATTCACGTGTGAAATATTCAAGATTCAAGACTCAAGAAAACTTTATTCATCCCCATGGAGCATATATATACACATATGTGAGAGTGACAATATGTGAACGTGAAAGAAGAACATGCAGTACGTCAGTCAGAATGTTCGGATATGAGAGGAACAAAATATATTATGTTCTCATAATTAATAACTGAAATATTTTGTGAGGGAAATATTCAGGAACATACTTAATATATATAAGTCTGGCTGTTGCTGGCATTACATGACAGCACACTATTACTTTAATCTTCTTAGCTGATACCAAATGAGCATTATACCGTCTTTGCATGGGTCCAAATCCCACCTGCAGAGTGATTGAAGACAGCTCCACAGGGAGTCGGGGCGTGTTTCAGCAGACGTACTGCTCCAGTGAAACTGCTCGGCGGCCGGTGACTGGAGATACTCTGTACTTGAAAGCCAAGTGTGGAACTGTGTGGAAATGAATGTGACCTACGGCACCGCCGAATACACAGCAAGGAGCTTAAAAACACACACAACTGAAAGTCTTTAAAGTCTCCTCACAACATATCAATTTCCCAACTACCTGCCATTATGTGTTATCAGCATAAAAAGTATTTGATAACAATTATCTGAACCTGTTAATGTGTCTTGCAATGTGGTGTTTTTCACATCGCTGTGTCACTCGAGAGGTTTGGCGAGAAAACTTACAGCAGACACTGCACTCCCTTGCTCTGATCCAGTCCCGGAGCCAGGGGTTGTAAATGCCATCACGTTAATGAAGCCCCCAGGGTGTAGACAGTCCCCTGCCTCTGTGTGCAGCATGTTTGTTAAACACAGGGTGGTCACAACACTGCTGCCGTGCGCTCCCTACCGCCCTGGTGTCATATTCAGGCTGTTTAATAGCCTCGTAGCCACAGTATAACTTTAATTACTTTGCTGTAATGAACTCAAGGGACGACTCCTCTTTATCAATTCACCACCAAAGAAAACCTGCTTAGATGGTGGATTTTTTTTTGTCCACTTAATTCAGTGGGACATCGCATCTGCACACTGTGATTAATTTGACTTTTACGGCTACGAGACACCTGAAATATTGTGTGTGACACATTCTATTTAAACAATGGCCCTTTTGTGGTGTATGACTCATTCCATTTTTTTTTTATGGTGGACTTCTTCCTATTGAATATTAAATATGAGTATGTGTGTGTGGGTATTTTATACAGTATTCATGTCATTATCATTTTTTACCCCAAATGAATTCAGAAATATACAGTACTATGAACTCGAAATGAAAACATAATACATGCAAATGGAACTTAGTTGCCTGTATTTAAAATTCAAATCCGCTAAATATCAGCATTATGTGGCAAACATCAATATGAAAAGTCTGCCAGCAATCTTCTTTATATGAGAATGAGCAAGTAAAGTCTACAAACATTATTCTGTATTCATTCATTTTTACCCAAGGTCATTCATTTCCCCTGGAATTTCAAAATAATAACTTTGGTTTAATCTTTCTACCCATTTGCCCTCAAGCATGCACACATTTATCATCATACGGTAGCTAAAGAAGGAACCGGTAAAGTATTGCGTACAGTATAAAGGTTCAAGAAACACATCTATGTTTGGTATAGGGTAAAATAAATGGAAAATCATTTTTTTACTGGTTCTTCTTGATTTCCTGCCCTCAAACTCTCATCGGCAGCTTTCTCAGCCAAAAGAAGCAGCAGATAGACAAAATTGCAGGCTAGCTTGGTCAGGGAGTCCCCTAAACTTTTCAGCCTCTCATCTGCAAAAATAACAGTGCTAGAGTTTTGCAACCCCTATTTTTCCTGGAGGTGGTTGAATCATGTAGAGGATATTGATTTGAGCTTGTTTGCAAAAAAATAAATACAAAAAAGACTTTCCCGGGCTGCAGCAACTAATCTGACACACATGTCATCTCAGGGGTCATGTGGGAACGAAGAATATTGGAAGTCCGATGACATTTATTCTTCATCTTGAATTTAACTATTTTTTAACAATCCTGACTAAAATATGTCATTTCAAACTGTTTTAATTGTATCTTAGTCTGATTTTTGGAAATGATCTCGCAACCCCTCCTCTGTGTCTTGTGACCCCCCCATGGGATCTCGACCCATAGTTTGGGATCCAATGAGCCACAATAGAGAAGATACTGTATAGAGGAGCATGTGGTAGCTGGACAAGCATTGAATGGCTGGACAAACTCCAACACCATCTGAATGCTAATGCCATCTTTGTAATGTGATATGGTGTAGTGTTTGCTTGCCTTTCTGCATTTTTTATTTTTTGAATTTTTTATGAATGGACGCTCCCTCAGCTCAACTCCATGCTTACTGTGACATTTGGCTAATGGGGATCACTTCCTTCCCAAGGACTGCTTAGAGCCCTTGCTTACAGAAACATGACATGTGCCCCATGCAGCCAGTCGGCTGATATATCCCATTCTAATAGGAATGACAGACTGACTGATTTGCTTGCTAAAGCCCTTTTATAAAGACATAGATTGCAAAACATCAGAGCCTCCGCCAAAACCACAACCCTCCCCTATAAATCCAGGGTACGATAGGGTGTCTATTTAGTCATAAACATGCATGGTGGACTCAATTACTCAGCGTGTTAAATGTATGGCTGTCCTCGCCATAGTTTACTGTGAACCCCTTTCAGAAACAAGCCTGTTATTTATTTGACTCGGGTGAAGGAATCCGAGGTGCAAGGGGTAATTGTCAGCAGTTTTGATTTGTATTTGCATAGCTTCAGGCCAGGAATGGCTCTCGCCATCTTGTTGATTGAAAACATTCAATTGTATCCTCATAGTACAACACTGAATATTGTTCACTTTCATTATATCTTATTTTTTCCTATTTTCCCCCCCAACGTTCTCCCTTTGAGTTTATCTAGTAAAGCAATATCCAATTCCCCCATAGCAACGGTCCCTTGATAGAACAGATGTGTCCTACTATCCAGTCCAGCATGCATCCAGTAATTATGGACAATATATTAGATACAGCTAATGTGGATAATGTTGAGGTCTTGCATATCAGTTCAACTATGAGTAGATACAAAACATGTATGTGGTTTCTATGTATTTTGAATAGGTGGTTTAAAATATGACCACCAATTAAATCCAGGCAAGCATCATCTTTTTCATTACTTTTCCATGAACACTCTCAAACACCAGACACAATTCATAAACCTAGTATGATTCTGTCGCCCCTTCTTGTCATTATCCAGCAATATCTCACATCAGGGAACAGATGCTAATGGCTGGTAAGAAGTGAGACAGACTGCTTATTAAGCATGCTCGAACTAGACTAGACCACCCACCGTCCTGCAATTATTATGCGGCCTCTGCCTCAAATTACAGCTTAATTGAACTTTTCACAGTCATGCTATCGCAAACTGTTCCTCGGGTCAAAGTTGACTGTGTGGCGGAGGCCGCTGAAATTTAAAGGCATCATTAGCACGGCTCCTCTCATAATTATCTTCTTAGGCTGGTGGCTCTGCTCAGATGTGAGGTCAATTAGAAATACACTTATTTGCATGGAGGTGCATGTCAGTGGATGGTGTGCAATTTAGTCAGTTGTCTGCCAACTGCAGTCCATACACCGAAAGATATTGTGTTGCAACAATTTTCAGATTGAGAGAATTAACACAAACCCAGAATTGAATTCAGAGTCAGTACACCCAGTTTTATATTTGATTATATTATTGATATCTTTATAATAAAAATGTATCAAGTGTCAATATGAAAACATTGTGACAGTGAGAAAGGAGACCTGGCAGTAATGAACCATCATCAAATTATCACACAAATTTGATGCTCTTATTGGCTTTATGGATATTTATAGTGAGTTCCAGCTCATTGTTTAGATGTTCTGACTATAACTTTACTGGTTCTTTTTACGATGAACCAGTCAACTCAGAACCAATCACATGAAGCTAAGCCTTCGTCATTGTAGACAGTGAAGGCCAAACCAAAAAGAGATGACCTGGTCTATATAGGATTTCCTATCAGCGTCACTAGATTGTCCCACCCTTACTGATGCATCGTCAGGGTGCAACAGTAAGGCGGGCGCATAGCTAGCTCATTAGCTTCATCACCGTGAATGCAATGAACCCTGGGATAGGTTGGCTGACCACGTCAGTCATTTATTGTTCGCTAATTGCGCAAAATTAATTGGATATTTGAAAACGGTCGGGGAGGCCGAAATCAAAAACACATCCTCAACAGCTGCGGACACCGAAACAGAGAGTCAAGACAATGGTAACGTTACCAGCAACAAAAATCCTTTTAAAGATTCCAGCTAAAGTTAGCCAAGTAGCCTCAGGTTTAGCACTTACCACCACCAGCCCCCTCGCTGCCTTTCTGCCTTATTGATAATAAAAGTATAGCTTTAATAAAGTCGGCCTAAACAAGGATATTAGACCTACCAAATACACATTACCATCAGAAACAAACAAGTGTGTGTCTAATTGTTTTTTGAGGATTATTTTGGCTTCAAAAAATTTTACATTTTTAAAAAGACATAACTTTTGTTATAACCAGGGACTTCAATAAAATGATGTGTATTTGTAGACTGATAGATCTAGAGAAAAGCAGCTGTAAAAGTGTAAAAAAAAAATAGCAGCTTTCCCACTTTGAGTCTAAGTAATTTTATTCTGGAACTGGGCCTGACTAATAAGCAGCTAAAGACCCATATATTTCCCTCAGGAGTTGGTGGAAAGCAAACGCATAGGGGAAAGTGAGTGAAGCTGTACACACATCAATGAAATATCAACATGATGAGTCATGTTTCTTCTAGGTATCCAACAAATGTAAGTCCAATATTTGGTCCCCAGCTGTTTGCCAACTGTGTCTGCTGTTTTGTACTAGGCATACAGTAAGTTGCACACTGTGACTAAAAACAAAGCTGATGAGAGCGAACTGGATAAAGTTGTCGGTGGAAAGCCTGACGAGGTGATCGATGCTTAAACGCTGCGCGGAGTGGGGTAGTTCTCATCTGTGAATTTGATACTATGAATGACACATTTCACATTACACACAGCCATTGGAAACTGTTTATATATTTTTAAAAAATGTGAATAGAGCGACTTTAAATCAACTACGTCTAGAGAATCCTGGGAGGTCAAGGGAAGATTGTGTCATTACGTTGGCATTGCCACTGTAGAGTATCCCAAAAAGTTTAAGAGATAAGCCAGAGCCTACGTGTTCTGATGTCATTTGCAGGGATTAAAGAGTGTCAAATGTTGCATTTCATCTTGAAGGACCTTACAATTAATCAAAAATTGCATGTCAGCGACAGAAATATTGATGATGGCCGCTTCTAATGATGTCCTTGTCTGAGGCAGTGATGGGTAAAAAAAGCGGCTGATCAGTCTATTTTTATAAAAGCGTGGATCCTCCCAGAGTGACACGGTTTTCCACATGTTCATGAATAAGTCATCTAGAGCACAACTGCAACGATAAACAAATCAACACTCCAAGCTCAAACTGCAATTAAAGAATTGTAACAGATTGTTCATGTTTAGTCTACTGACTCCTGATGGAAGACGACGCTGCGCTTCGCTGTCCCTCTGAAGGTCGACGGCACCTTGAACATGCTGCACAGTGGCCTGAAAATGAGATTCATTAATAATTATCCTTGCCTCACTCCGAAGACACTGGTCATGTTCCTGAGCAGCAAATATTAATATTTCAGCCCGGGTACAAAAGCTTTTAAAACAGTCACACATGTGGCTCCTCAAATGGATTAAGATGGATCCTGTTCACTCTCCTTCCTACCTGGCTTTTCAACAACCCCCTCCCCTCCCTGATTTGAACTCAACATGTTAGCAGGATACTATGGCTACAGCCTCAAACATGTGCTCCAGCCACTCTGTATTCTTTTTGAGGAAATGAATAGAAAAGTGAGTCAGAAAAGTGAATGAATACAAGTTAAAAGCTTTTTTCCCCCCCGAATAAAACCCAGTAAATAAACAGCAGGTGGATTCGGGCTTGCTCCAAATATTAGAAGCACAGTTGATAGTGTGACCAATCACTGGCACTTTACGGAAGAGCCGCTCCGACTCCCGGCAGGAATTTTTCGAGGAGAGCACAACGCATCTGAGACGAATCTGATCTCTGCTGGTGAGAGCTGGCTTTGTGTGTGAAATATGCACATTTCCTCCACTGAATGAATGAAGCCACTGTGTGGTGAAACGCCTCCTCCTCCTCCGACAGAGACATCAATCCTTCTTCCCGTGTTGTTCTCTGACAATTGTAATTTCAAAAATAGTTGCTTGATTGAGCTATAAGGCAATATTGCAAGTAAAACATCAATTTGTGGCTTTTATATTTGTTCCAAGCGAATGGAGTAGAGTGCAATAAGGACTGGGTCTTGGTTGAAAAAGTGCCATTGGAAACTGGGCAGTGGGACATAAACTGCTCTTAGATAAGGTCCAGTGTGAGGAGAATACACAAGAGCCTCTCTTTGCTGTAATCTCAGTTGGGAAGAAGGGGACTTGAAATTGTGCTATCGTGGAATTGTAGCAATGGGCAGGAGGAGCTTCTCACTGGATAGTCCCACACTGCACCGCCGACAGTGTCAAGGTTACTGTTTGCGTTATTCCGAGATGACAGAATTACTCGGCACCATCCCCGTCCATTTGAGCAATCCCTCACGTCCATAACTTTGGGGCGTCATAACCGTCTTAAAATGGATTTTCCAATTACTGCTCTTCAAATGCCGTGACAATACAGAGCAGGGATGCGGTCCGGCTCAGCCAATTTGGGACACTGCTTGAAATTCAATTCATGAATTGGAATCCTAACTAACCACTGGTCTATTTCTGTGGGCTCTTTTTTTTTTTTTCTTTGCCTCGTGAGGGATTGGCTTTGATTTATGCCGCAGTTAGTATCTCAGAAACCCATATTGTTATGGGTGGACGCTTTTGCAATTAATGGCAGACGGAGACACAAACATGCCAAAAAGTGTTAGAAATTGAAAGATGTTGAACCCAGATTTTGAACCCCCCCGTTTCATGAGCCCAAGGCAAACTGATTGCTCTATGCTGTGAATGAATACCAATAAAGTATATGTTACTGGGAAACTTATTTATCTGGAGTAACTTTTCCTTTGAGTCGAACACAGGGAATGAAAAAAGATCCATTAAATCCCCCCCTCCTTTCCTTCTTCCTTACTTTGGCTTGTTATTTTTTGACTTCCTTCCTGTTTTTAACTCCTGCTCATTTACCCAAAACCCTTCACATTTATTTGGCCTTTTTTCGGGGAGGGGGGGGCAAGTGTCTTGGCTCGGGACAAAAGTCCTTCAGTGTTTCTTCCACTGAGTCCAACTCCTGTTGGTGTTAGTGCTCTAAAGCTTTTACTGGGCCGAGGGTAACCCGAGGAGACGAGCAAGGGAGGGGGAACAATGTTGTAAAAGTCGTGCAGAAAAGACATTTTATGAGTCACTGTCATGGTTTGATCGACCCGCTGAAATAATATGTTGGCTTCGATAGAAAAAAAAAAAGGTCACACTGAGGTTTTTTTATTTTAACATAGTGTTTATCTGAATATGCAGACAGGCTACAGACTGTAATAATGCTTTTCAAAGCATTGTTGCAAGCATGAAAGTATATGTATGTGAAATAATAGCTGCCTCTGGAAAGGTTTTACATCATGCTCTATTTACCGTGTTAAGATTGCGTGAGGTCAAAGGACATTCTTTTTTGGACGCACCTTTCCATACAGGAACACTTCCCTCAGATTTCTGAAGCTTTACCACCTCGTCGTGTATTCAAAGTCCACGAGGCTCCGTAAGAAATAGGAAAACTCAGGCCTGCACATTGCCTTCTGCAACATCCTCAAAAAAAATTGATTTCTGCTATTGGCAGGACATTGATTCCCTGTGAATGGATGGGGAGTCCAGACGGTGACAGGAGATGATGTGGTGTGAGGCGGTTACCGCAGCAGATGCAGACTAACACACACACGCGCGCGCACACTCACTCGCCGTTGAACTGGTTGATAAGTGTCTGTGAGCCATGCGGGCCTTGTTCATTGCAGCACCATTAATCCAATACAATATGTCTGCTTAATGCTGTGTGCCACGCGGAGAGGCGACACTTGTCATCCTTAACGTCTCTGGTAGGATATGACTGGGGAGGATAGCTACCCCCCGCCACCCAAAAAAAAAGGGAGGGTGTTGTCACGCTTCACTTTTAGATTGTAATTTAAAGGGTTGTTACATCCACATCACACACGAAAAACAACAACAATAATACGCATATTTTCTCTACTAATAGTTTAAAAGCATCAACATGCACGTACAGTAACAGTGCAGTTAGAGACACGACACTGCCGATTTTGAAAACTTAACAGGTCTCCCTTCCAGGCCAAACCAAACCAAATATCATTAAGGTTAGGGAAAGATCATGGCAAATTAGATAGGTTTATGGGATAGTTGGGGTTAGGCACTTGAATCATTTTTTTTAAACAGCGAAAATCTTAATTTTCATATTTATTTATTTAATTTGTTTCTTCGGTTTAATGTAAAAACAATGGGACTTTGTGAAAAAGGGTTGCTATTATTGATGAAAGGCAGAGAATGATCCAATCTGCTCATCTCAGCTTTACAGAGCTGTATAGTGAGTTTCATCTGATGGCTTATGTGTCCGACCCACCACTTCACTGCTTCGAATGTCCCTCAACGCTCTAGGCTGTTTCCAGTCTACCTGCTCAGTACCAAAGAACGGACAGACACAGAAACTGTATGTTAGTGAACACAGTGGAGTGGAAACATGGTAGAGACCAAAGACAGAGCTAAAAGAGTGAATATTGGAACTACATTCAACAGATGGACCACACAGCGGGCAAATTAATGATTATGTTGCTCCTTTGGATGTGTAAAGAAACAGGTATTTGCTAAAAAAGTAAATAGCGTGCTTTGGAATTCCCTAGCATGTACGTGATTCGAATGGGTACAGTGTGCCCGAGCAACAGGTAAAACCAGTAAATATGACTTCCAAAGTCATTCAGCTGGAACATCCCACGTGTGCAAACCATTCCAGCTGTTGAGACTATAGGATCAGGACGTTTACTGCTTTCACTTCCCCAACACAATGGAAGTGAAGGGAGTGTTATTCATGGTGCCCAATTTGGATTTCAATTAGTGCGGCTGACCCTTTAAACTCTAATATGATGGTAAATACAAAGGTGTGTTGGCTTACTCCCATCAAATAATTGCACTTGTAGGTGACAAAGTTAATTTACCTTTATTAAAAACCCACTCTCCATAAAATGGATGTGGTTTAAACCATTGTACATGTTACAATTACTGAGTACTCAGTAATGCTTACTACATTATAGAGCTGCAACAGTTAATCGATTAGTAATCGACTACTAAATTAATCGCAGACTATTCTGAAAATCGATTAATCGGTTCAGGTAGTTTCTATAAAAAAAAAGAAGGTCAAAATTAACTGATTTCTGCTTCTTAAATGTGAATATGACTGTAAACTAAATATCTTTGGTTTGTGGACAAAAGTAAAAACATCGTCTTGGGTTTTGGGAAACACGATCCACATTTTTCATCATTTTTTTGGGGGACATTTTATGCACCTAACAACTAATCGATCAATCGAGAAAAATAATCGTTAGTTGCAGCCCTACTACATTATTACATTATGTGCGCAGTACTCATGGATCAGACCACATCAAACTCTGGAATCATATTTTGAATTCAACTACACACCAAAGGGGTTTCGGAACTGTTGCACAGCTGTGATGCCATCGTGGGCGAAAAAAGATCTGGCCACAGACAGAAATTGAAAACACCGGCCAAACGCACCGCCTCTGTGGTGGGTAGGTGTCTCCAGGAGCACATTTTGCCATGGTGACACACACACAGACACACACACACACACACACACACACACACACACACACACACACACACACACACACACACACACACACACACACAAACACACGGGGGAAAAACAATGTCATCCACTGTGTTCTGGCTGGTAGCCACAGAGGGAGAATGACTGGGGCAGGATGAGCAGTGCTGGGCTGCTATCACCACAGATGGGTCGTCATCATCAGCATACGACTGACTTAAAAGCAATGTGTTTATACCCGACACGCTTGTTCAGAACGCATGATGCAACATGTGCAGTGAAAGAAACTTTGGTCATATTTTGATGCTAATTCTTCCGTATGCCTTTGCTCTTCAATCTTAATTAGTTTGTCGCCCGCGGATGTTAATTCCTCGTGGTAATACGAATCGCCTCTCAAGGCACAATCTGCCCATCTCATCCGCCCCATGGCAACATCCTCTGCTGCAACTAGCAAGCAGCCAGCTGTTGTAGTAGTCTGTGACCATTTGTATATCCCTTTGTGCTAATAAGTGCTCATCAGCAATCACCATACCCTCGGTTATGAGACACTGAGAGTTTTGGGGGCCGGTATCAAAGAGGCCCTCATTCCTGTCCCCCGAAACACTCTAAATTTCAGCATCGGTCAACATTATTCACCAGTGCAGGTGAATTTCCATCTGGCCCTCAGCTGCGTCTGGCGCGGGCACGGGTGAATGAAAAGCCACCACTGTGTCGCCCTGTGAAGATGCAGTATCGGTTGCAAAATGCATGCAGGTTACAGCGATGAGTTGTGTTCAAACCTCATGTCCCTGTGTAGGCGGATGAATTCTTTATTGGTGTTTAATAAGTCATGGAATCTTCCATCCCCGACGCTGCACTTAATTGGAAACACATTAGAGGTTCCCCAAAAGGACATCATCTAAACTGGTTCCTCATAGGTAAAAATGATTTCAGCATTATTTGCTAATTGGGTGATTTGTTCTCCCCGGAGGGAGGCTCGTGATAAAAATCTGCGACGTGGAGGAAATGGCTTCTCAGGAAAACGTGGCTGCGAGGAGAAATTAAAGAGCAGCGGAACAAGAAACAATGACAGTATTACTGACTGCTTTTAATTATGACCGACCATATGGTGGTAAATAACAGATATGGAGAGAGACAGTCGCAACATTATCCTCCATCCCTCAGTCTGGACCCCCAGCTCCTCCCCCCTTGCGCGCGCGGGGCTCCGTTTGATCAGATCCTTCAACTTGGACCACTTAGGCTCAGCTGCACTTTTTACAACACTGCATTTGGGCAACGCCACAACTTGCGCAGCAGTTCCGCTTCTCCCCGACGCAGCAACAATTAACACGCCAGAACGGCAGAGAGAGAGGAGACGGTACATACAAAAAAAAAAGAAGACTTCTTGCCACCAACCGCATCCCTCTCCGCCGCCAGCGATGGGGACGGGGTTCTTGTTTTGCCCAAAGTGGCACGGTGCGCTTTGGGTTTCGCTTCTGATGATGTTCTGCCTTTTTCACGCCGCCAAAGCAGAGATAACTTGCAGGTCGTGCCAGCCTGGACATAAGTGGCGCGCGCAGGAATTACTGTTGAAATTTGACAGAAGTGAATCCTCGGCGGGGTCGACGGGAGAAGTTTCTGGACGCGGGGACGGCGCATGGGGAGCCCGGGCTGCGAGCGGCGAAAGTCGGCGGCTCCGTTGCGCGGCTGCCGGGTCCTCTGAGTGCGCCCCGGATCGGGCGGATTACGCGGAGCCGAGGCTGAAACGGAATACACGCGACCTGCGCGCAAACGGCGGCATCGACGAGAGCGGCTACGCGAAGATTAAAGTTTCATACGCCAACGTGGGCGGTCAGCAGAGGGCCAGCGACGGTGCCAGTCCCCCCGCCGCCGCCGCCGCCCGACGCAAAGCGCGCACCGGGAGGAACAGCGCTGGTGATGGACGCGTCGGATCCCCCGGTGCAGCCCCGAGTCGGGACCCGGGGGAGGGCTCCAGCTCGGCGGCTGCACGCAGAGTGGCGCGCTCGGAAATGCGCTGGAGCCGAGAGGAGCGGAGAGCCGGCGGTCCGAGGCAGGAGGAGCCAAAACTTAATAGTTCTACGTTCGCCTTGACCGGGGACTCGTCTCACAACCAGGCCATGGTGCACTGGTCCGGCCAGAACAGCAGTGTGAGTAATTCATTATGTCCACCTATGTCCGCGAAACCCGTCAGGGAGGCGCGCGCGCGCGCGCGCGCACACACACACACACACACACACACACACACACACTCACAGCCCCCCTCGGGAGAACCAGACCTCTGTCCGATGCGCCGTGCGCGCGCGTGTCTGTGTGAGAGAGAGAAGGGTAAACAGAATCCAGAAGAGAGCCACAATCCCCCTCTTGTTTAATTAAACTGTGACTTTCGACGTCAGTTCCACATCTGGTTTTTTTTCACCAGCACAGGTTGAATACTCGAGTTTCTGCATCACGATGAATTACAGCATAGGACACCTAGAACCATGTGTTCCCATTCTATAATTTAGACTATTAGACTATTCGAGCCGCAATGTCGAGAGCAGCCCCCAAACGCACGCACTTGGTGAGGGCTGTTATTTGTAGAGAGGGAGAGGGAGAGGGTGATGGACGGGGGAAGGGGTGGAGGGTGGAGGGCTTTATCTCCGGAGCCTGATCGCCGGTCAGGGCTGCATTCCGAATTGATGTCGGGATAAAGCATTTTGAGCACGGAGTATTTTTTGACCAGCGGGCAGGATTTTTTTGTGGGAGAGGTTAAGCAATCTTCAGCCCTCCTCCTCCTCCCTCCTGCGCCGCGCACGCACGCACTGCCGAGCCACAGGCCAGAGAGGCACCTGTGAAGTTTGGATCTGGAGAAGTGGCCCCCTCCCCTCTCGTCTCCTCTCCTCTCCTCTCTCTGCCCTTTTTGGCTCGCTGGCCCCGGATCCTTTCATGTGAAGGCAGGAATGAGAGGATCGGCGAGGCAGGGAGCATCACAGGTGCTTCGCTCTCCAAGAGGGGAAATACTTATCCTATAACTGCTTTTTTTGTATTTGGGTTCAGCAGAGCACACTTCCGAACCATGGCGACCACCAGCTGCAGCATGGGCTCACCCATGTTCACTGCAGAAACTGTGATGCACAAAAACCTCACATCTAATCACTTAATCTCAAGAAATTATTATTAATGAAGAGAGGCGAAAGCTTACATTTCTCAAAGAAAGACTGCAGGCAGTGTGAGCATTTTGTTCTCATTCATCATCAGTGGCAAAATTAGGATGTGTCAGAGCCCAATGTGACATCTCAACACGTCTTCTTTGTCTAAAATTCGAAGATATTTAGATCACAATGATGAAAAGTAGCAAAAAACCCTTTCATTACACAATTTTGGAACCATGGAGTTCAGGGCATTTTACTTGACAAAAATGACAGCTGCATGATATTTTTTCTGTCCTTCCATCTTTCTCCAATGTATCATTGTGATGCCACTACAGAAACCACACTAGAGCTGCAACAGTTAATCGATTAGTAATCGAATAGTATTAATCGGTTCAGGTACTTTTTATCCAAAATTCTCTGATTTCCGCTTCCTAAATTTGAATATTTTCATGTTTTCTTTGCTCCTCTATGACAGTCAACTTTGGTTGACTGGTTGATCTTTGGTGTGTGAACAAAATAAAACATCCTCTTGGTTGGTTGGCGAGACACGATCGGCATTTTTCACCATTGTAAGGACCAAAGAACTAATCGATTAATCGAGAAAACGATCGAAAGATTAATCAACAGTGAAAATAATCGTTAGTTGGAGCCCTAAACCACACATATCAGACTCTGCAGCCTCACAGTGCACATGCATATGTCAAGGATCCTCCTTGAATGAGTGTCCACAGCAAAGGAGAGCAGGCCTTTTTTCCTAATTCTGGGAATTGTGTTTGCAACATTTTACTGCAGGATGCCGTCGTCCAGTCGATGATGGCGTCAAACTTGTCCTTCGCCCCCAGTCCAGCTCTGACCTGTTCAGCTTACATCTATTCAGTCGAGCCATGTGAATTACACTCTATTTGAGCGTAAATGAGTTCATAACATGGGCGAACGAGAAATGAGGTTGGTGTGAGGGGTTCGGCCGGGATGTCACAATGCCCATTTATTTCAAAATGACCTCGTCGGCTCTACAGAAATCTCTGCTGGAGTCCACGAGGAGCCTCCGTCCCCACCGAGCGCTAATGTTCCAGTGCATCTACCTCCACTCCATAGCTGGCAGTGCTGCTGGCAGTGTCGTGCACGGTGCAACATTTTTATGGCTTGTTTTACCAGATGGCTTTTATGCGGCTGCATTTTTGTTCCCTGTTCAGAGACAACACATTCTGGCTGTGCAAGGAGAACAAGAGAGAGAGAGAGAGAGAGAGAGAGAGAGAGAGAGAAAAATCTTGTTTTGAATCTGAGCATGAAACAGAACCGTGACAAACGCACGTTATGTATCCCCAGTGGTAGTGCAAGCCTATAGATCGCTGCTTTAAACTTTAATTAACATTGGGAAAAGAAGCTTAAGCAAAAACACATCTGTGGAGCACAATTCAAATGTGTTGGTCTGTTGCGAGGGCCGATGTCTCAACATGACTGCTTCCTTTCCTGCTTCGTCTCCAGAGTCAAACTATGATTGGCATGGGCCGAGCAATCGAAAGCCACCAAACAGAATAAAATCAGCCTCTCGAGGAGAAGCGAGCATTTGTCCTGAAACATGGGCTTCCGCGAGTCCATGTCCTGACTGCTGCGCCACTGCGCGGCTCAGTGTTACATTCACATTCACTTAGCCCCGTCTGTAACAGAACCAATTACAGTCAAACACGTATCACCGGCTCCCACTGCCCTGCACTCTGCCTCTGACTTGAAGACCCATCCCTGCGCTTCAGGTGCTTCCGTGGGCAAACTACTGTATAGCTCATGACAAAAAGTGACCTTACAGTGGAGGCAACACACACACACACACACACACACACACACACACACACACACACACACACACACACACACACACACACACACACACACACACACACACACACACACACACACACACACACACACACACACACACACACACACACACACACACACACACACACACACACACACACACACACACACACACACACACACACACACACACACACACAAAAAAGAAAACACCTGAAAATGTCAGATGCGCTTGTGACGATTTTTTTTTCCCATTCATCATTGTTATTTTTCTTTCCAACTTCTCTGCTTCTGCCATTTTGTGTTTGCCCCTCAAAACAAAACAGACAGTCATTATTATTTACCAGCGCTGTTTGGTTTGTGCGATGCGAAGAGATGCCCCTATTCTTTCAGCCGACGCAAACAACTTACTCGAAGGCGTGCGAAAATAAGAGGGACGCTGCATTAAATATGTATGGTTGTTGCTATAAGTGGGGAGCAGACGTCCGCGGTCTTTACAATCTGCGCTGCCGTATAAATAAACACACGAGTAAACAACGTGACACGGAGCTAAAGTGAAAAAGGACACGGATAAGAGATCTGCTGCTCGCATTATTTAACCTTTGAGGCATTTACAAAGCTTGTCTTTTAAGCGTCCCACATCAAGCCTGTACCTCAGATCGGATTGGAGGTTATGATTAGGAGTCACGAAGCATCTCCACCGGAGTCATGTAAGCCTCAAGGGCCGTTAGTAAACACAGATAAAACATGTATCAGAAGTACAGATACATACTGAGCTGGCCCTTACCTATATGGGGCCCTAAGCAGAATCTGATAATGCTTCTGTGGTTTTTGATCGTAAAGTAGCCAACTCACAATAGGGGTCCAGTGTTAATTTGCACTATGATATTCAAAGTGATACAGTCCTGAGTGGAATCTAGCTGTCGTTATAGTTTCTTAGCTAATGGTTAGCTAGCTAACGTTTGCTGAAGATACCTTGACGGAACCGAAGGCTTGTTTGACGGCTGTCCAGTGGGTGAATGTTTATCCTAAAACATTGAAATAAGTCATGCATGTCCTTTTTTTGTGACATTGTCTTATCTTTCATACGCTACTGCCTATTCCATCATGTGTCTGACTGACTTTGGTTGTATCGGGCCGCTGTTGGCCAGAGGGCCCTAAGCAGCCGCTTAGTTCACCCATGCCTAGGGCCGGCCCTGGATACATACATGCAGCAGCTGAACGGACTGTACTTAGGTCAGTAAATGATGGGAACATGACATTTTAATAAGACAGGTAGGCAGGATGTAGATGTGGGAGTCCTCAGGTTGAACTTGTTTATTTGTGCATGCATATTAATTTGGACTGAACCATTAGTTGCACTGTAAGAAAACAAAAAAAAACAGTGCTTTCTGTTGCCTCCAGCTTTGAAGGTTTGGAATTCAATCTTAACTGTGGGCAAAGTTTTTCCATGATTTGATCATGACCCGATTTTTGTACCACTTGACCACGCAATGACCCAGAAGTTAACCTTCTCTGCAACTCACTCACCCGTCATGAAAGCGTGACCCTGTGGCTCCAGTATTTCATCAAACTGCTTTTTTAAAAAATTGATTCCAAGGTTTACTTTGGTTAAAATCTACTTTATGGTGTGTCCACTTTCTCTCTCAACTTTTCTTTTGTCTGTTTTTTTCTTTTAAAATCCTAAGAGCTTTGACGGTCGGACAGCACTGTAGTGATGGAAAGCACATGAGAAAATTCAAGTGGCATTCCTTCCGCTTTATTTGCCTAAAGTACTGAAATGTTAAATAACTTTTAATATTTAAAGTTTGGTTAAAATCCAATCACTGTTGCTGTGTTTTATTGACTTTTATTCATTCTTATTCCCAAACTACGGGCTTGTGTTTTTCCTGCTGCACTTGACATCAGTGTGTTTGTACTAAAAACGCAAATACAAACCACAATGTGGGCTCTTTTAAAACTAACATCAACCATTAGAAATGTCACATTTTGTATACATCGCCAGGGCGGCATCGTGGGTCAGTTTGAGTTCTCCAGGTTTGCGCTTCCTCCCAGACACACGCAGGTTCGGACACTAGATTGCAGGTGTGCAATGTAGGTGTCACAAATGGTTGTTGTACTCTACGTGTCAGCACTTTGATATACTGACAACCCTTTCAGTCACCTGGAATTGGCTCCAGCCCCCCCCCCCCCCCACCCACCCCAACACAAGCCTGAGAGGATAAGTGGTGTAGCTAATGGAGGAGGAGGAGAGGGAGGAGCATTCATACTGTTTCATTTCATTATTTGCCTCCTAGGGTAGGTTAACAAATAATCCTGTTGGTCTATTGTGTACTGTGTTTTTTACTCTGAGTTTTACCTGTAAGACAGCACTTTGTTTCGGCCTGTGTGTTGTTCACAATAAATACGCTAACTGGTTATGGAAAAGTTTTATTTTTATTTTTTACAACTTGCTGTAACTCAGTCCATCAGGTTTCTCAGTTATGGTAACATTTTTCTTCTCCAGAGTAGCGGCTGAGAGCTCAGATCATGGCAATATTGTTCAAAATAGTTCCAACTGGGCAACGATCCTGAGTTACAAGACCGTACAAAGTTTAGACACATTAACTTGTTAGCCTCTCTGGCTTTCACAAAATGGCAGGCAAGAACCCAATAACACGACACAAGAGGAGATGCAGAAAAGTTCAGGTGCAAAAACGGGCTTGAAATGGACAGGCAGAGGTCAAACCAGGTAGTCAATCGGCGTGGCAAACAAATTCCGTAGGGGCAGGCAATAAAAGGGAAAGTCCATAGTCCAAAAAGGCAGGTCGAAACACATACAGGCAGAATCAAGATCGGAATAACAAAATGCTGGAGAGCTGGGATAGACGGTAAGCAATCGGACAGAGAACTGAGGGAATGGACCGGTATTTATACTGAAGGGCTGAAGAGGAGCAGGTGAGTGTGGGGGCGGGGCAGGCCAGGTGAATGGAATCAGCAGGTAATTCAGAGAAGGAGGGAATGGCAGAGTCTGACATGACATGAGCGTTAGGGTGCGGTCGAATTGTCCTTCCTATCTACTATCCTCGACCTCAGTGGTAAACATCATGAAGTCAAGGAAAGGTGTAAAGGAGGACTGATAGGGCGTAGGAAAAGCCGACAGCGCTGCTCAGAGAAGCCGACTCAACTTTCATTCTGGGGCGTCTATATCTCCTTAATCTCACAAAGGAAGCTCCAGTGTGCCCTATGCTAAAGGAGACAGGAAATGAAGCATTGAAGCTCCTATCCTATGCATTTAGAGAATCCGAACAGCTCTCATCATGGCTGCTGATCGAATACTTCCGGGTCACTTCAAGATTTCGGAAACTCACAAAGCCAATTTGACAATTTGACGTCACCCGTAGTGTGGCAAAAACAGTTAACAGACAATGAAAAAACTAAAGACTGGCTGAAGTTTTGACATAGCCAAACGCATTTTGAATAGAAAACTAATTATTGACCAAACCAATGAAGATTATTTTTCATCAGTAATTGTACCGGCGAAAAAGGTCACCGATCTCAGTAATTCAACCTCATAACTAGTTTGGAAAATATAGTCACATCTGAGTCCCAAAAGGACCACGCAGACCTTTAATCTTTTCACACCACCTTCCGAGAATTACACACGAAAACCGTTAGCGACCGACTCCCACCGACCATCATGGAGAGAGTTCTTGGCACTGGCAGATTAGCATTGGGATTCTGAGAAAAAGGTTACAGGCAAAGAGCAGTCTCACCGTGGGACCAGTGGCATATAGCTCAGATGGATGTACAACATGCACTGGGACGGCGTTATTTACATTATGAAATGTCAGGCATTAAGTACTTTGGCCTGTCACTCAGATGGATGGAGCCTGACATATTGTCTGTCAGTCTGAGGAGTTTACTCTTGAGCTTACCGAGACGCATTGTCCTGCTGCTGGAAAATAATCCAACAGAAGCAAACAGAAGCAGGTAAATTCAAAATTGAAGCGCCACAGAGACTACCGTAGCTTTTTCTTGCGAGTTATATATCAAAAGATTTTTGGTGCCAATTAATGAAGAATCAATCACGGGGACAGTCTTTGAAGCTTCGTCAGAAACTCACTCACATATGCTGTCCCCGTTGACAGTCTCGCACTACCTCTCTAGGTGTTGTGGGAATCTATTTGTGTACGTGGTCTCATAGCCATGGCAACACCCAGTGTACCAGCAACACCCAGTGTACCGCCAGCCCCAAGATCCGTTTCGCATCCGCAATGTGCACTGACATTTTTTCTCTTCGCCACCCAGACTTCTTAATTTGCTAATTTGCAGACATTTGAGGGCTGTCAAAGCCACATGGAGTTGTGGTATATGAGCAATAAACTGAACTGCTTTTCCACCTGCTCGTCCAACATTGACAGAAATCAGACATGTAATTTAGATCAGACAAATGCTAAAGAGTGGACATTATGACTCACCTTTTCATACAGTTCAGCTAAGTGTGCTTAGCAGCATAATGGGAAGAAGGGATGTAATTTCCATCTTTCGGCAAGGCCACCGCTTTTGTCCGGACTGTATTATCCCAACAACAGTTGAATGGATGTCCATGGCCTGTTTCCTCTCTTATCCTGTGGAATACATGTACTGGATGCGCTGTTTGGTACAGACATTCATGTTCCCAGAGAATTAACCCTAATGATCTTGTTGATCAACTGACTTTACCAGACACACAAACACAGGGTTGACATTTGTGGTTATTGGTGTCTATCTATCTATCTATCTATCTATAAAGACATTTATTTTTTTTTTAAATGAAGCTGCTTGTGCTTTGGAACTGAGTTAAAACATTGCCCTTCTTACAATGAACAAAACAGCTAATCAAACTAAATTTCCCAATATTTTCTTTTTGTTCTGTGTTTACATGCACTGTTTCGATGAGCTGTTCGGGGAGTATCTCTTACCAAGGTGTTGTTTAAAAAGCCAGTTCTTATTAATATATGTTTGGTTGGCTTCTCCCAGACCAACACTCCAGTTTTTTTTTTGTATAGTACTAGAAATTTAAAACAATTTCACAATACACCAAGTCTAAACTAAACTCAATAAGAAAAATAAATTTGCTGTCTTCTTTACACTATGAAAGAAAAATTGAGGGAAGAATGAAATGAGAGAAAAAAAACAATCAATAATTCGTGTTTATTTTGAAGGTGAAAAATGGATTTTGAAAACGCTGTTTGTAGCAACAACAAAAAAGAGACTTTTACTTTCATTCCACACCAGGCAAGTGAAGATCAGAATGACATTTTGTTGCAGCTGGTTCTCAAATGTTAGAAACCAAAATGTTGTGACAATATTGGTAATTATCTGTTGAACTCATTTTACATTGAAAAAATTTGTATCTAACACACAAGGTCTGAGCCAGCTGAGACTGATGGGAGGTGACTGACGGGGGTCTCCCGGAGCTCCTGTTCATTCCTAACTGCAGGGACTCTTTGCTCGCATGCACCTTGCGTCTTTGGCCACACTCGTCCCTCATGATGCTGCAATTACAGTGCGAGAGCCCGAGTCAGGTTGTGAACGTCCCATTGCCATGCCGGCAGAGTCTAAACTGTGCGCTTTCAGACCCGTTACTTAGCACATCCCAGCTGAGAGGAGGAAATTTAAAGACACACTTGAACAACAAACGTAAGCAAAGCCACAGTGTGGGCTTAGCGATCCTCCGGGGTAGGCGCCTGGGAGTGATCAGGCAGGCGGACGCTGTCAAGCTCCACTGAGCAGCATTTTACTCGCCATCAGGCTGCAAATGCCCATAAACAAACTAGCCCCCCCCCCTCTTTCTTGAACAACAATCCCGAGTGAAACACTCACAAATAAGTAATTATTTCCTTCAGTCTGAAGTAATATGCCATAAAACTGTCTCTGGAGTTGTCAGGGTCTTCCTGTGGGCAGGCCTTTGTAAAAAAAATAATAAAAAATACACAGGTTGTGGGTAATATGTTGGGGCTTTCTCAACCAAGCCTGTGAGTCCTCAGGAACTCACACTCTTTATTTCAGTGAGTACCCTTAGGTGCTCCTGAGAGTTTCATTTCTATTGCAACCACCCTTCTGTTTCTCCCTCTTCAGATTCTCCTCAGTCATGCAATGCCATTGTGTCCGCTGGTGTTTTTGCAGGCAACTCAATTTTTTTGCCCACCTCAAAATTACAACAAGTGGGATGAATTTGTCTCGTGATTTACAGAAATTCATTTTCATTCGGCCTTTTACAGAAGCCCGTGTAAGAGGCTGGTGCTCAAAGACCCTCGATCTTTCCCCCTCCCCTTTTAAGATAAATTCTGTAATTATCTGTAAACTGTGCTTGTGGAGTGAAGTTGTGTACTTACTTCTCTCTTACTTACTCTACAACCGAGTTTCACCAAATCAAAGTCCTGTATCACATACGCTTATCTAAATCTATTTTAGCTTTGACGAAGTCTTAATTGACTTACTGTAATCATATTTTGTTTTGCTGAGAAGGCAGAAACACAGATTTATTGCACCAAATTATTGCTACATCCTGAAAATTGGATTGTCATACAATATGAAGTTATGATATCTGACAAAATAACATTCTACATTTGATCAATTCATTTTACACAAGCTACTTGCTCTACAAACAGGAGGTTCTTATTCTGTACCACTAAGCTGAGGTAAGGAAGTTCAAATGGGAGATCACATGAAAAGAGAATACTCATCACTGGTGGTGTGGAAGTACCAGAATTGTGGGGTTAGAGCCTCTGCACACACAAAAAAAGTTCAAGTTAAATGTTGTCCACATGTTGAAGGCAGAGAGCTTAAGCCTTTTCCAAATGGCCGTACTCAGAAGTAGGCCTAAAAGCTTGTTTGCCTTTTTGCACAAAGTACAAATGAGAATTTAGTCACACATTTTCGGACATTCTCTGCTCAAAGTCATTCATATCGCTTTGTCTTTTTTGCTATACACACACAATAAAAAGGGATGGAAGCAGTTGTGTGAAGAATGCAAGAGAGGTTCAAACTCAAAAGAAAGAAATACTTGCCTCCACACCTTCTCAGTTGCTCCGTGAAGTGGACATGCCCTTCAGATTGTTGGTGTTTGAAAAGTTACAAACGGTGTCAGATGCACTCTTCCGAATCCGATCTCTGAAAGGCCCGGTGGAAAGGGGGGGTTTCGGACGCTGTTTGACAAACACGTTAAAACTTGTGGTAGTGCTCTCCCGGACTTTACTTTCCCCTTGGACTTTATGTTTCACTGTTGTGCTTGATGTTAAGCCTTTTTTACACTGCAACTTTGTTTCCTTTTTCCTGAACTCTGATGATGGACCTCTAATGAGACGACGGCCACCTTTGATATAATCTGAGTGAGCTGATGTAGATGAAAAGTTCACTCTCGGGGTTTCAGGTTTCCCAAAACTGTACCGCATGCCCCTCAATGTCACATCGGCATCATGGAGAGTAGCCTGCATCATGGCTTGTATGTTAATGAATAGGAATACAGCAAATATTGGTAATGCTATGCTGGGGTAATCCCCTCCTGGCTCCATACGTAATGCAAAAACATCAGACATCTGTAGATCTTGAGTTAAGTTTTATTTTGGTCTTGGGGCAAGTTACTTTCAAGATTGTGGAACTAAACTGACATCATGAGCTGATGGCTTTATAATCTTCTCATTTCAAATGACGTAAGTATTTTTTTAGTACCATACTGTGTGAGAGGCCCGTTTTGTCAATGCTTTATAGCTACATTTGCTTTGGAGCCCACACATCTAAGTCTGCTATCTTTGAATTCGGAAAATGAAACCAGCCATTACGGTATCAAGTTAGATACAGTGCATGCACTTCATAGTGGAGTGGCATTATCTCTTCACAAACACCGGAGCACTATATTTTCCCGCCCCGGCTGGTGACATTGCAGCTGCAGCGGCATCTTCGCCGCGGCGTGATTGACACTCGGATGCGAACGATGGCAATCAAGGTGATTGGTGTGTGGGAGAGAGAGCAGCGCCGCGCGCTATTAAGTGAGTGGTGGAGCGCGGCTCAGAGGCTGAGCTGCAAGGCGGTGCGCGCTCGCAGATCAGATCTTGTCCCGGCGTTCGCAAGAGTTCGGGGAGCAAATGCAATTTAAACACAACACCGAGGAATGTTAAGTACGGGCGCATAGTGAAAACCACGTTGGAATATCCCCGAAAAAAAGTCCGATTTGCCGGCCGGAGTTCACAGAGATATAGCCGATAACCTCTGACTGCTGATTTTCATTCCGAGGCAACGGACCCAATTGTTGGACAAAGTGTTTATATATTATCTGCTTCCCTTTGAAACCTCTCTCCCCCTCGCAGCAATTCAGATGGACAATGGTGATTCTCCCAGCTATCGCCATGTAGTCAGCGGCCTTCTTTCTGGGAGGCAGAGAGTCCCATCTGTGGCACATTTCTGCGGCACAAATTGAATCAACAGCAATCTGTACACCGCAGGAATGCGTCTGGAAGCACAGATGAAAAAGAGCCGGGCACGTTGACTGAGAGCAGCAGCTGAGACGGCTGGTCAAGTTAATTGGCCGACGCCCGATATAACATGGATACACAGAGTGGCGGTAATAGCTGAGAAGGATTCTGGATCACACAGAGCAAAGGCGAATGGATGGAACTCTCGTTTTCAGCAACGTTTTGTATTTTTTTCTTTCCATTTTGATAAGCAAACAAGGTGTTTTTTTTCTCCACGCCTGCTTTGTCTGTGTGTCACAAAATAAGACGGAGGAAGGAGAGACCTTGTGTTGCCTACTCATGGTCTTGAAATTGACATTGTACATAGTGAAATACTTGATGTTCAAATGTAAAAAAGAACTCTATTCCTTTTTTTCTCTGCCTTTACAACAGCCCACGCTAGTCCTGGCTTTTTACTGTACGCGCAGATGACCCCACATCGCTATTTACACTTCTGTTAATGAGTCTGTACAGCATCGCATCGCTAGTCATTATGATCGATGTGATTTTTTTTTTGCTTCCTTGTACAAATCCTTGAAAAAAAAAATGCAACACAAACAATGGCACTGAGAGGTCAGGTGAAATCCATGCTTTTCTCACTTCTCTTATCTTGCTGGGTGGTGAAGTTCACACAATGTGTCTTCTCTTGTTGAGCTGCCAAGGTTCTTGCGTGTGTGTGTGTGTGTGTGTGTGTACACCAGCTGAGTGAAGTACTAGGCTACCTGTGATCAGCCAAACACTAAACGACAAAAATTGTCAAGATCACCCTTTTTAAATTAATAATTAATGTTTTGAATATTCATCGTTTCAGATCTATTAACATAATTAGAATAGTTACTATTCATTTTTCTTCTAACACGTCTTTGTGGTTATACTTGTAATGAAGCTGTATTAAAAAACATGACTGTAAATTCATCAAAGACATGACATTCAAATTGCATATTTCCCTGCGTGACTAATTGCCCGAGTTCACGCCTCGGCTTAGTGGAAGTGCATAATGTCACAACATTAGTTCCGCGAATCAACACAGTGCATTTGAATTGGTAATGCAAAATTCAAAGAGTATGCAGCGAAAATCCCAAATAGACACTTTGAGCTCATCCTGCAATTATGATGTTTGTTAATGGAGACATAATGCAGAGACAGAGAGTCTTTGTGTTGAGGCTGATCAGTCGCACGGCCCGTATAACACACATTCCCCATGGAGATGCGGCGCAGCCGAATGTCACAATGCTCTCCACTGCCGGGAGAGAATCTCCCGACAGTGTTGACAGCTTCAGTGTTGTACTCGGTTTATCGTTCTGGCTCTGTGAGCTAATGCTGCTGGATGGACAGCGAGTGTGGAATCTCACATTGTTTTTCAGTTTTTTTAACCGGAAATGGAGGAACCACTCACAGCTGAAGAGAAACGAAACACATCGCTATAACTTGATTTTATGATGGGTATGACTGTATATGGCACTGGTGTATAGAATTTGTAGGCAGTATAGGATTGCACAATTTTTGAGTTCAGTGTGTTTTGCACTGGAGACATGAAAAAATGAGAGTTAACATTGAAAAATGATTATACATTTTATACAAATAGCCCTTTTCATAGCACATAATGCAGCTGAAGTTGCTTTACAAGAAAAAGGTAGTTAAAACAAAACAACAGATCCTTAAAAATGGAACATATTAAAACAATAAAGCCTTCGGAAAAAGGGAGGTGAACGCAATATGAAGAATAAAAAAGAAAAGACAACGTTGATTAATTAAAAGCGAGATCATATTAAATAGTGTTGGGTAGTTTCTTAAATGTTGAACACAGGTTGCTTCTCTAATATGTAATGGGAGTTTGTTCCACATCTTTGGTGCATAACTTTTTCTTTTTCTTTTTTTACAGTTTGTATGTGGCACGTTCAGCAACATAGTCCGACAAGGATATGCCAGCATGCATATTAAACGTTTGACAAAATCACTGCAAAAAAAAATAAATATGCATACTAAAGAAATGTTTTTGAGGGTGATGCTGCAGGCCATCCCCATGATGCATTGCAAGCATCTGCTTACTGCCGGAGACAGTTTTAGACGGTGGTGAATACCAAAGAAAACATAAATAACTAAAAGCTTTTTGTCTTTTTCCACAACTTGAGTTCGCAGTAACACCAGGGGCTGACACTGATTAAGCCTCTTACATTTTGTCTAAATATTATCCTCTACATATTTTCTCTTTATTGCAAGTGTAAAAAGAAATAACGCTTCATCTTTGAAGTTATATCTGACGAGCGCTGTTTGGCTGATTGAACAACAGGTAAATGAGAGTGGTGAGGATTTATGTAGTAGAAATGTCCGTCTAACTGCTGCTACTCCTGAACGGGAGCCATTTTACAAACAAGACACACACAATCATTGACAGGTGTGAATTCATACATTATATATTGTGCAAAAACATAAGGGCCAATCGAACTGTCCTACATTCTTGCTTATTTTGGCGCCAGTTCATCTTTTTTCCCAGTCATTAGAAACGCCCCTGCAAGAGGTGTCCGTGTGTTTTATGAAGCAGACATACAGCAGAAAGAAGTCACTCCTCGTGGCAGGTGCCATCTGTGTACAGAGTCATCCTTGAAAAGGCACACCGGGGACAGATGAAGACATCTGGAGATACAGTAGCTGCCACATCTGCCGACGTCTGAACACGTTTACCTCAGCCCTGTCATTACCATGTGCATTACCATGTATCCCTGGGACGAGCCTTTGATCGGCCCCGCGGCTCCTCGTGTCACAGCTCCTGGAGCCGGCATCCAAGCAATCGCAGTCTATTAGACAGCAGCAAAAAGTGAGGCGGTTGACACCGCAGCTATACGGCACCGGTGCTGGATCGTACTTAGAAAAGATCCATCTGCTATTAGCCAGCTCGGGAACACGCGGAGGGAACGCGACGCATTGGCAAGATAGTGCGTGCTGTAAAATCTCAACTCGTGGGGAGAGGTATTCAAAGGATTATAGGGCCGTGGCTGGTACACTCCAAAACCTTGAAGGAGGTAGAACAACTCAACCGTTCACGGTTATAAAACACAGCACCATGTACAACAGCTCACCACTTTGATGCTTTAAGACACTCTTCTTTTAACAGACTTCCTGCTTTCATTTACCAATTACACTTGCTCCTACAGTGTCGTCCCGTTGATCACCTTTAAGCTACCGTCAATAAAACTCGACGGCGTTCGGCTTTAGTTGAAATTTGGCTGTAAAGCGGTGGGCTACAGATGGCGGGATGATAAGTGTGTCTGACAACACAGGGTTTTAGCTCATTAGCATTTTAGGTCCTCCTGTTGGACATCAGGAGTACAGGGATCTAATTAAATCATCCACTGTGCAGTTGAGTGAGTCCAGGGGGCAGCGCGGACCTCACGAAGCGGGACTCTCTCTCGTACCAGAAATCCTTCCCATGGCTGAGAAGGAGTGAAAAGTCTACTCCAGGTTAAAAAAAAAAACGAAAAAATGAAAAAAAAAACCCACGCATGGTCGTGCCACATAAGTGAGCGCTACTGTGCGTCACACCTCTCGTCCATCTTTATGCTGAAGAGGTAAGGCACACAGAGCTGAAACCAAAGTGGGAGTTCAACTGCGGGAGATATAGGGTGATACTCCGTGTGAATATCGCCGCGTGAGGGATGGGAGGCACTTCACATCCTTGACTCACCACTTGCCCGTGCGGCGCACTGTGGAGGTGTGCCGATAGTAGGAGGCAGATAAAAGAGAGAGTAGGGGCGCAGCATTCCGTCTTCTGCTTCCAATATCCCGAGCATCTGAAAGAGATGCTTTGGTATTTAAGTAACTGACAAAAGGCACAATGCTAGTGAATAAGGACAAAAAGAGACCGACTTTAGATTTAGAAAAAGGAAATGTGTAGATCAGCTGAGTCTGAAACAGCAGTCGTCAGTTTGCCTATGGGCAGTGAAATTCAGTCCTTGGTCTTTTCGAAAGATTTGCTGTTCCTGCACAACAGTCCAAACTAATCGGACTGTTACCTGCCTCAAACCACACACTGTCTGTATTACACTCGACACTTTAAGACTTGTGATTTTCTTCTCATGTCATCAGTTTACAGGCAGTGGTGAAATCATTTTGCTGTACAACAACAATGATTTATCCTTTCGTTTGTGTTTGTTTGAAAAGCCGTCTCTGTTAGAGATGTTAATAGCAGCGTTGAGCCCCTGGAAATGGATATGGAAATGGTGATATTCGAACAATTTTCTCATTGTCAGCAAATCCTGTGAAAAGATCAAAACCAATAATGAACGGCTTCTACTATTGTGTGTGTGTGTCTTAAGCCTGGATTAGCTTCTGCTCTGTTTCATTGAGCTTCATTGTTAAACTGACAACCGTCAAAAACAAATGATATTGAACAAATAAAATGGCATCGAACAAAATCAAAAACAGAGCAGTGACCCACGGTTTAACTGGTCGAGATGTGTATTGTATTTATTTGTAATGTTTCCCTTATACAGCTATGGTGTCAGATATATTCACCAGCGCACCAAATCTTGCTAAAAATTGTAAAAATAGTTCCGAACAAACTTTCTCCAGTTCGAGTAATATTTGAAAAAAACCCCAACCCCAACGACCTATGTTTAAAGGTTTATGTCTTGAAATTGAAAAATCTGCTGTAATGAAAAATGGACCCTGCTATTTTTGGTCTTTTCATTATATTTGTTTACAATGATGATCCTATAGAAAATCACCAGCTTATCTTCAAAGGCACTTGTCTTGTTTAGGGTTTGAGTAAAATCTTTCACCTGCATTGTCTAATTTCATACATGAGGGCCAAACATTTCTGAAAAAGCAGAACAAATAAACCACCCATTTTCTCTCTGACATGTTTTTTTGCGAGTGTGTGATGAACGAGGAGCTCCAGCAGAGATGCCCTTTGAACTTCCTGTGCTCCATTTGGTAACCTTCCAGCCAGAGGACCTCTTGAGTGGAGTCCATCCAAATCAAAGTGGTACCTTCCCATATTTGGCAACCTGCCGTGGCGGTGCGCTGCCAGCTTTACCAGGTGCCCGTGGCCTCTGGTGTTGGGGCTGGAGTCGGGTAGAGATCTGCAGACCAGATGGCCCCCTCCATGGGGCTGTGTCACTCAGCCTTCCCCCTGAACCCTTGTGGAGACCACTGGCCATGAAAATAAAGAATTCTGAAAGGGCAAAAATGCAGTACTGAAGCTGTAGAAAAGATTGTATGTTCCCTACCATGCAAAATTGACATTAGATATATTGCCCATTATAAACGTGTCCAATCAATATCAGATGTATGGACGTTTTCTGAACATAGATCCATTTTACAGCATATTGCATATTACGCCCATGTCTGAAATGAAATGACAGCAGTTCCTCACACAGTGTGGCTAATCAGGACAGATTTCGATTCAAAGTCCATCAATGCACTCCACAGAGCCATTGGTCACGTAAAACCCTTTTTTTTTCAATAATTCTGCCAGTGCTTGATTGCTGTAAATTACTCTCCCACCCACAATGCACAATTCCCCCCCGCAGGCCCGGACAAGGTCAAGGTTAGGGCCAGAGGTAACTCAAAGAGCATATCCTATCCCTTCATATTACTGTAAGAAGCAGCTCAGTCGGTGGCTCGTGTGGAACATCCCCGGGGGGCTGCGCACAGCCAAGCTGTTGATACAGTGTTATCTGTCGTCCCTGAGCTCAGATAGCAAGTTCAATCGTTTTTAATACATATATATGTAAGATTTCAGAGGGCAATAAAAGTGTTGATAGTCTCAGGATGTTTTAACAACTCACAATAAGTGATTTTACTGATTTCAAACATTCAGAATAATTTTTTCTCCTAATGTATAGATTAGGAATTTCTCCCCAAACACAACACTCTGGTGCAAAGGCAAACCTCAATAAGAAGCCACAACATGGCACCTTTCACATTTGTCAGTGGCGGAGAAGAAGACAGGAACACTATTTGCTTTGTGCTGGGGTACTTCTTACATCTCCCTCCCTCCTTCCACCGTTTCTTTTTCCATCTCACTCTCTGCCTGTCAGATGCTGACTGAATCAGGTTAGAGATGGGAGGTGCAGAAACAGAAGCGTCGCTGATGAAAATGACAACGCATCCATACCCTGTTTGGATATTGAAATGCACAAACTTGCCCCCATCCTGCAGGAACACATGAGCTTATGTAACATGTAGGAGGAGAAGGAAAAAAAGGAGGGGGGGAGGGACTTGCAAATGTGTGATGCAGGTGTGCAGGAGCCGTCGGAAAAGAAATCTGAACAGGGTTTAAATACTTACAAGCAATTACTACGGACATATTCATATAAGTGGAAGAGATTCATAATCTCCAACACAAATCCAGGCATATTGAAATACAAATGTTTTCTGATTTATAGGCAGAGACAAAAAGCAAAAAGCAGATAGTAGTGTGGTGACAGAACGCTCTGCAGGTTTATTTGATGCGGCTGTGACATTCACGGATTTGTTATTCAAATAACATCTGACATTGAGATCACAGATAGTCTTGATATCAAGGAGCTCCGTCTCTCTGCCTGAATCTATGCAGTTTCACCCACAACACATCCCTCTATCTATTCTTTAACAGCCTGCTCACCTTATACATGGATGAAACTTTACCACCTCCAAGAATAACATGAAAACTGTCCGCAGTGCATGGAGTGAAAACAATAAAGCACATGTTAATGGAAAATATTGGTGGAAATTTTTTTTGACATAATCTGCATTCTCCAAGGCTTCTTTCTACATGATTGAACACCCATGGTCGAATTGTGTTCATCAAATTGTATCGTATTCAGGGAAAGAGAGGTTCATGACCAACACAACCCAACATGAAAAATGACATAAGATAAAGGAAAGAAAATTGCACTTATGATTTAAACTTTTTAAATTCTCGCAAATATATGAACCCCGCTTTGTGAGGTACATCATGATGCTTTTGGCACTTTCGGTTCCAACCAGTTCTCAACCGTCTAGTTCGCCTAAACTCAAATTATGAGATTTGAACAGGTTTTGAACTAAACTAACTTTAAACTAAAAAGTGCCAAAGATTGACATCAAACAGTTTTTGTTATGATCCTTGAACCCGCATGGATTCACAACATAGATTTGTAGCCATGTGTCACCTGGTCAATGTAAGTCCGATGTTCCCTCTCCCTTTTAGCTCTGTTTTTGGTCTCTTCCACCTCCTGAGCGAGGTACAGGGAGTTATCACTCTCTTCTCTTAAGAGTGGTTTAGTGTCTTTCAGCCCTTTGTTTTGGTTTTCAACTCTGCTGTCATTAACCTTGGTTAAAGCTGCATTAGCGATACACTTTAAAGAAAATCTGTATGTGTATAAATATGCTTACATTTTTTTTTTACCTATAATTTTATTAGATTTTGGTGACTTTAAAGTCATCTGAGCAGGCAGGACTTGACATGAAACATGACAAAGAGGAGTCTCATTTTCAGTCTCATAAATGAGAAAATGTTTTATTTATTTTGCACAGGAATGAGTTATGAAACAAATGAACAATATGGTAAAAAAAAGCTGACCACTGAGCCTCCATACCTCTTCCAGGGTCAACCTTTAAACCATTAAACATCTAAAAGCAAAATTATAGAACATGACTCTTTTTAGCACCATGAGGTTGAAGACACTTTCAGCAGCAGCGTTGACTCATAGACAGGTTTCTTCCCTCAGCAAGCAACTGAACAAAGTCTAGACTTGATTGAAGCCGTCTATTTTCATCTTAGGGAGACCCTACCTCCCCCCCTTATCTCAGGAAGAATTATTTTTATATGTGACTCTGAGAGCTTCAGTTTCTCCACCTGGGAATCTGAAATATTGCTGTTTCGAGCACTTTTACTTCATCTCATGGCGGGAAATTTGCCGCTCGACACAAGTGTGTTTCGGTGCCACCGAGGCACATTGAGGCAAGCGGGACGTCTTTGTTTCTTCAAGTTGCTACTGTTTTTTTTTTTATTGTCCTTTCTTGAATGCTGGGATTCCTTGAGATCCCTGTTGTGATGGGGCAGTCGTGTCAAAAAGAATTGTGCCTAATGAGATTTTTTCCCTCCTACTTCTCCCCTCGCCTGGGGGCTTCGAGAGCCTTGTTTGGTTCAAGTGAAGGTCTTATTACCGTATTCCTCAATTGAAGGACTCCTTTAGACTCGCACCTCGAGCAAATTCCGGCCTGTTTGATCCCCCTGCACGACACTGATGAGTTGATCTGAGGGGGAAAAAAATAATTTAAAAGAAACACTTCACTCAGATGATGAGAGACGGAGGCATGTTGTGTCTACCAGCACTTTGTAGGTTTTAATTGCTGGAGGAACACGGATGAGGTCAGAATGATGCAGGTATTGTGTCATTAGATGGAATGAAGAATTTTCTGTCTTGTCAAGCTGAATCCATATGGAAAAGATAATTGGAGCAGTTTTAATTAGTGTACCTCTCAATGACAGATGGTAGAGATTTGCTATGTTGATGACATCCAAAAGGTATGTTTTTTCCTAAACTTGCAACTTTTTCCTCCCATGGTTTCATTTGTTCTCTTATAAAGTCTCAGTTCTTGTTGCACTCAGTGCTTCCCCCCCTTTCTTCTTTGGCTTCTGGCTGTGTCACGAAGCACGCAGGCACTGCGGCCATTTTCTCTGTTTCCCTGACATTGTGCTGTTTACATATCCACTCTGCATAACCCAACATAATTTGAGCTTCTGCAAGAGTTGTTTTGTTAATCCTGCCACAGATAAAAACAGATATCTCAGCATCCACGAGGGCGTTGAACTTGGCTAATGGAATTCACCAGGGAGGAGAGTTGAGGCAGTTTGTTCATTACCATCAATCATGAAATTGTTAATTTCAGTGATTAATGTTGGCTTACATTAAGGACCCTTTGCTTCTTCTGCCTCTTTTTATACGCATGTTTAGCTCATAGGGATGGTGCCAGCCAAAGCAATGTCACAGCAAGGACAAATTAAGGCCGTTTACTCTTCATATAAATTAATGTGACCAAAATGAGTGTGAAGGCATAATTAGTAGTCTTCATTACTAGAGAGTGATTTAAGACTTAGTGACAAATAGAAATGAAATGTTTGTTTATGAAGAAATAGTTTATTGGGAGGGGTAAGTGGTGGGATGCTCAGACTGCTAATTTGGAATTCAAGGAGTTACTGTACCAGCAATCACTGGAATATACCGTATTAGTGAGTACAAGGGATCGAGCCGAGTACAACAGTGATCAAATATTTGATATGTTCTCTGAACAGCAATTTGTGCAGCAATGTAAGCGTGTGACAGTGGTATTTTTGATAGAGATAAATCATATAAAAAACACTCCCCCCATGAATTCAGCTTGAGTGTCCGCAATCTGAAGTTATGATGTTTTCTTCAGAAGAGAATCAGTGGTCAACATTAACGTCCGGATATGCAAAATCACTATGATATGCAATGACGACAGAGAATACTTTAAAGTTAACAAATCTGACATTCTGTATTGATCAGTTTTCATCTGATTTTCCTCATAATCCAATTTGAAAGTCTTTGACAGTACGTTGTCTACTACTTTCTTCTAATGAAAAAAGTACAAAATTATGGGTTAATCTTATCGATTGTCAAGACATATTTATGTAGAAGCTGCATTGGCTGCTAGATCATATGTCAGCATTATCACCATACATGACCAGGTAACACTGGCCTGTAAAATAAATAAACGGGGGACTTGAGGTTTTTCTGGATAAAAAGAACAATATAATTTACATTTCAGTGGATTTCATCTTTATTCAAGGGTTTATGGCCAGCATGGAAGACACAAAATTTCTGTCTCCCGTTACTTATAAACAATAATCAGGCCATATCACTTAGAGATTCTTAAAATCAGCAAATACAAATCAAACAGTGAGACAGTGGCAGTCAGTCGCACAGTATGGTGGTTTAATGTAAATATATTTACTTATGAGGGGGGAAAAAAAACAACCCTTCCCCTCTAACCACTTAGTTAGTCTTAATTTAGATCAATTTGAACAAAGACTCAGACTTTTGTAATATTCGGACAAACAACTGGACAATATACACAACATTAGTATATCATTATACTAATAAAAAAATATTCTAACGTCATGTATATTGTGCAGTAAACCACACTAAACCACCTAACAGACTGATACTGTGCGACTGACTGCCACTGTCTCACTGTTTGATTTGTATTTGCGGATTTTGTGAAATTTGTTGAATGTTTGGTCAGTATTTCAAAGCGAATAAGCTTTGTTCTGAGCGAGAACAAGAAAAGCTTAAATGATGGGGACATAGACAAATCAATAAACCAATAAAACTAATTTCATGTTAATATTGTATTAGGACGTTTCCACAAGTATTAACCAAGGAAAATAAGTCTAATCCATTCATTGTCACAATTTCTCATGAAAATGAATAAGTGCTTTTGATCCAAACTGCAGCTACCCAGTTTACTCATATGTGTTCACAGGCCAGCGCAATATGTGCAACTGACGTGAGTAGGCACCATTTCAAAAGAGAGAAATGAAAGGCTGAAGTTATAGGGACTGTCTTAGAAGTATGTAAATGTATAGAAATGTAAAATTAATAAGATACATCTTCATATGTTTGTAAATACCTTTTTTAATTATTTTTAAAACTTTTTTCATCTGGGCCTCTTCACACCATTTAATTAATGTGGACTGTCTGTATGCACCCGAGTTAAATAATCTCCCTAAGCGCCTTATTTCATCGTCTTCAGATGGTAAAATTTCTTTATTGCAATACACATTAATAGACATTACACCACAGCTAGCACCCTAAATGTTTGCCGCCCTCAGGCGACTTTGACCCAGTGGACTGCGATTCAACTCCTGCATGAAAACAATAGTTGATATTGACTAATCATTAAAAGGTTCATGAACAGAAATTTCAATTTAGGTTTAGGCAATAAAAAACATTGTTGGGGTAGCCAAAATAACATAACAGTTTATTTAGGGTAATGAAAATGTCATGATTTGAGTAAAAGGTGACATTTTATGCAAAAATAACTTTTTCAGTGTTTGTGCACACAAAGTTGGGTATCTTTGGTGCCTGTCAGCTCACAAACTGTGGAAAAAGAACACCCTGTTGTTTTTGGTGAGCTGGCTTAACCCAACAGCTTGGCTCTGAACAATTGGGTCAGTTTTCTCTCCCACTCTGATGTCACAGTTGGACTTTTTGGGGGGTAACCCTGCCTGCAATGCGAGAATCTCCACTTTTCTGGTGAAGGGGTGTGACATTTTTCTACACGTTCTGAAATTGGTTGACCAATCACAATAGACTGGGCCAGCTGGCCAATCAGAGCAGACTGGGGCTTTTTGGGAGGCGGGGCTAAAATAAATCCAGACGTTTTAGAAAGAGGCTGAAAACAGGACTTGCAGGAATGGACAGTATCAGAACACTGATGCCTTTTCTGAACATTAAAGCATGTAAACCTTTTCAAGTGGTAACCCAGATTAAAAGTATGAATCTGAATATGAGCATAATATGCCACCTTTAAAGTATAACGTCTCACAATATTAATAACGTGTTAGAAATCCTTTTTGCCACAAAGTCTCCCATGTGACTCATCGAAGTGGTCCAGGAGAGGCTATCCACCACGGATACCAACGTCGTCATTGGCTGAGGACAGCTCGGTGTAAATAGCATTCGTCTTTTTTTTTATTTACTTATCAGTCACTATTCAAATGTTGCCCAGTGGCCTATTAAGAGCGCTGTTACACTAAAAAACTGTGTTTTTGTGAAATAAGAAAAAAATGATTTAGAAATATAGACACTATTAACCTTGTTTTATACCCTATGTGATAAAAAAACAAACATGTATTTGTTTTTTTTTTGGCTGCATGTGCACTAATACAGGCCTTCTGTAGAAACATGTATTGTCTGCAGTTTTTCCGGCAGACCTGCTGCTGCATACTGTTGCAGCTGAATGAGGAATTAAACAGAATGTCACTCCGTATCACCTGCAGCAATTCTTAGTGAACACCAGGTTGCTGGAATGACGTGAGTGTGATCAACAGTCTGGCATTGGCGTATTTAAGTGACGACATCTCATGTGTGACAAAGTTGAACAGCTGATATAGAAGAATGTGTCTTGAATTAGGGATCAAGGCACTCTTCCTGAACTCTCTAGTGAATGTTGTTTTGCTGTAATTACAGTGTAGCAAATGCAACAAAGTGTCACAACAACATCTCCGATGCACAACCTGGCACACTAGTTTTTTTTTTGGGGGGGGGGGGTCAATTGAGAGGGTGACGTAGGAAAAAGCAGTTGATGGGGTCCATCATCAAACTTGTTAAGAGAAGCACTGCTCCTCCTCACGGAGGCAGATCAGTGTGTTAAGATGCACTCTCTTTTGAGCCACAATAATACATTGTGTGTGACGAATCAAGAAAGGGGATCGAAAATGGAGAACGTCCCATTTGCAGTTCAGTGTTGAATTGGACAGACATCAGTTTTTTTTTCCTTCCAATTGGCGTGTTGCTGTTTTTTCCCTCCCTTTCCCCTGTGCGGGGGTGATAATCCAGCTCTCTGCTGTCATCTCAATAGCATGTTTGTACTCATCCCTGCAGTGTGCAACTGTGTGATGCTTCTCTCTGATCTTCTCCCCAGAGGACCATAACTCTCTTTACAATGTCAGTGGCATTTTTTATCCCGACTTCCGCCTGTCAGCACCCAGAAGAGACGACAGGTTGTGTATATCCATCAGTCACTGTGTGTAGTCATTACATCTAGCAGGCCTCAAACAGATAGGAGTTTCAGCACTCTGATGCGCACCTTATTCTAATTTGTAATTCTTTTTCCACACCTCTCCGTTGCATCGCGTAAGATTAATGTTGCGCCCTTGCTTGGCTAGGAAACTTTTTTAATTTTTATCACTCTCATTGCAGGAAGATTGGTATCTACATTAGAATAAAAAAAACAAAAATAAATGGTCTAATTTTGCGTCCTGAATGTGTGCCTGGTTGTGAAATATTAACTGAAATTGTTGTTTTATTAAAGGTCTTAATAAAATCAAAGCTGTTTCTGTTCTTCGCTACCTTTAAGCTTTTAATGAGGAAACAGTGTGATATGGCAGAAAGCGAGGTTTAAGTGAGGGAAGCCAAGGCACACTCCCTCAGCAGCTTCAGTTTCACGCAGTTTACACCTCATTATGACATAAAAGTTACTCACGCGTGTAACGTTTTTTTAGGAAGCGGGTGACGACAGCTCGCACACAACTGAAGAAATATGTTGAGTCTCTTAACCTCCAGTAGGTGCATCGTTAAAAAAACCACACACATCAGCACATTCTTATATTAAAATGGTGAGACTTGCAGAGTAAAGGCTATTCCATTTCAACTACAGGTTCAGACTGAAAGACACTTTCTTGTAGTGAGAATTATAAATATATCATTTTGTCTCTTCCTATTGTGTAAGATCATCCCTTGATCAAATTGTTGAAAACTTACTTCTGCTCTTCTTCTAGAGCAGTGTTACTCATTGCACGATAGTTATAGTTTAAAATAAATATATGGTATATTAACGTTAACATTTGAATCTATGAAAGTTTATGGTGCATGGTTTAGCGAGTGACATCTATAGATTTCTTCCTCCTGGGCCCAACCTTCAATATTTCATAGCCCTCCTATGCTGACGACACAGTTTTATCTGTTTCTTCCAACAACCTTAGCCCAGGGAATGTCCTCGCCAAGTACGTCGCTAATATCAAATTTTGGAAAGACTTTTTTTTTTCCTTCTTTAAAGTTTAAAGTTCATTTAATTGGTGGCCTGGCTTTGAGGCCCCAGGCTTCATTCTTGTTAACTCCCATGTCGGTGAGCTTGCCAAAAACGTGGGTGTGATTTTGGACGATAATGATATTAAATCTAAAGTTAGATACTCCCTGTCTCAGTCGGACTGGCTAATAGACAAGATTAGTGCAATGCACTGTTTATGCTGGACTGACAAGGCCCTTGTTAAATGAAGTCCAGCTCAACAACTCCATAATCTGGTTTGGCTTTTCTTCACTGGCTCCAAGAAAACATTTCAATCCTTCTTATTGATCTTCAATCTATGAATGCTTTAGCTCCTCCCTACATTGCTTCCTGTGTACACACCGGATAGATCCCATAGATCATCGAGCAAATGTCTCCTCTCTATACCGAGAATAAATTCTACATCAGCCAGGTCACGGCCATGTCTTTTCTCACAAGCTTTAGGTTGGGTTGGCTGAATGTTTTTGTCTCCTTTGCTTTTTTACATCTATATGTATGATCTGTCAGGGTGCATGTTTGGTCATATATATGCCTGTGTGAATATATATATACTACCCACCTGTATTTACGGCCGACCTGTGGCATTGCCACAGAAAAGACAGTATGCAGAGACTCACTGTGGCTTATAATGTCTGACAGCGTGAAGCTACTGCTTAAAGCACCAGGAAGCTTCAGCACAAGCCAAATGTTGTTTTTTTGTGTTGGTGTTTGCTGTAATACAAAATCCCATATATAGATGTATGTGCATGCCTGGTTCCCACCTAGCCCGTGGAACCATGTGCATTTGCATACAGGGTGAAACAACCTGTGTATATTTGCCTTTTAGTTTTGTTTCTATGTAGATTTATTCAAATTTTCTCTTGATATAAATGTGTTAAAAAAATAAACATGACTTGACTTGATTCTTCTCCAAGAATCTGGAAAAATTGTTGAAATTATTTTAGTAGATCCATAACAATTAACTGAACCAATAATGTCTATAAATATCTATACACATATCCATAGATACACGTATAAATCATACAAGGGCACCTTGAAGGGGGACTTGGATATATACTTGAGAACGTTTTGCTGATAATATATATGTTCTCTAAGGCTGCACTAACCTATATTTTCTATTAACCTGGACCAAATAAGTATGTGTAATGTGAAAGTGTCTTAGTTACAGAGAATTATTATCCCACTCAGCTTTAGTCCTTTAACATCTCTCAGCCCCTTGTTTTTTTTTTTTTTACAACAGTGAAGTGAAAATGTGCTGCTCTTATCAGCCTTGTTTTAGATAAAGCAGGCAGCTGGTCTCATTGAAAACGCTCTGTGCACTGCCTACCCAGCTCCGCACAGCAGGCAGGCGGAGTTCGAGATTAGCCCAGTGAACTTTGTAGCGAGCCGAACAGCTAATTATTTCTCTTAAAACTTCTTAGAGACCAAAACCGGGCAAAAGGGACAGCGGATATAGGTGGCCAGAAGCATGACTCCAAATGAGCTGTCAGGCGGAAATGTAAAATGAAACGCTGGTTGCCGACATGTAAGCCGTGACAACTTTATCAGTTTTAATACATGTACTGAAATATGAGTCTTGTTAATTGTTTTTCTTCTGCATGTTATGACTCTGTCCAGATGTTGTCTTGTCAGCAAAGTGTATATCTAAGAGAAGCCTCTCTAGTTTGTGGATTTGCAATCAGAGCAATAAGAAATACATTTTATTATTATTATCAATATTATTAGTATTGGGCTCTGGAAGTACTACTACTACTACTACTACTACTACTACTACTAATAACAATAATCTTCTCTTTGGACTTTGGCCCCTTGGTTCCTCTTCTCACTCTCTTAAGAATGTAATTATTAGTGCTCTCAGTTAAACGCGTCATTAACGGCGTTCACGCAAACCCATTTTAACGGCGTCAATTTTTTTATCGCGAGATTAATGTTCTTTTTGGCCTCGCAAACTTTTTAACGTTAGAAAAGCTACAACACCACACCGGATCTAGCTAGACCGGAAACAAAACAACAGGCACGCCGCACACACTTGTTAGGGCTTGCGAGGCGGCCAAAGGGTAGGCGAGCGCGAGACGCCGAAATGGATGCCAATAAGATTCTGAATCCGTCTGGAACAATGTCTGGAGTGCCTCAAGGCAGAGCCTCCTACTGGCATGGATGCCTGTCCCCAGGAATGGTGGTCCACACATGAAGGGGCGAACAGTGAAATGACCCGCCTTGCACGCAAGTACTTAGCAACACCGGCCACATCAGTACCTTCTGAGAGGCTGTTTTCATTGTCTGGGCATGTTGTACAGAAGAAGCAAGCTTCCCTGTTGTCTGAAAATGTCAACAGGCTCGTCTGTTTGAGTAATTGGCTCAAAGCAAAGAAGTAGTAGGCTTACCTGTTATTGGTAACCGTTACTGTTCATTCTTTCTGGAGAGAAATAAGAGGCTGGGTTGAATAAAGACCAGTAGCCTGACTGCTATGTTCAAAGCGAACTTCAGAAAAAGAAAGTATTAAGCCATGGTTTAACTGCACTATAGGCTGAGTCCTAGTTTACCTTACATGTGTACTTTGTAATTTTATTTTGTATCGCCCTGTTTTGATCCCTTAGAAAGGGCTGTTGAAGGGGCTGTTTGTGTGACAAAGTATTTTTTTTTCACCCTTTTATTTAAAGGACAGTGTTACATTGTGTGAGAGACTATTTGCTCCAACTGTGAATGTTAGTGTGAAATTGAACACTACAGTATATGCCAATTTTGTTTTCAATAAAAGAAAGCCGATCCACTTTTCCATGTTGATAAGAGCATTAAAATGAGAAAAAATAATGGGACAAAAAGAAATTAAGGGACATTTAGAATAGATAAAAATGTGCGATTAATTACGATTAAATATTTTAATCGTTTGACAGCACTAGTAATTATACATTTCAGCATAGATTTAATTATATTTTGTGGACATATGTGGACATACTGTAATACACCAAAATTTATATCCTCATGTTTTGTTTTTTTAGTTTTTTTTTTAGAATGGACAGTGCTACTGACTATGGGCCAGAAACACAACACTCTGCACTTGCAGTAATAGCATTAACATCTAATGCTTACTCAGCTAAAACATTCTGCCCCTCCACATAGAGAGCGTTCCCTTACAAAAACACCAGGCAGCTATTACTGCGAAGCAGCCGCGGGATAACCGGTATATTTGTCATCGGCGCTGGGAGTTATTGTTTGCTTTTGTTTTGGAGGAGAGAAAATACTCCCACACAACAAGACATGGATATTTTGGGCACTTTTGTTATTGTCAGAGCATCAGTTTTAATGACGACGACGGGGAGGGGGGCGGGGAGTGTCAGCAGAGGTAACAGACACGGTGAGGCTGTTTTATTGGGAGCGGGAGATCAGATCTCACTCAGCGCAGGCATCCAGCCCACCAGAAAAGCCTGTGGCTGTTTCATGCCTCGCATGCTCAATCCCACCCTTCACTGCGACACCCCCGTTTATGAAGCGGTTAAGGGCTTGTCAATAAAACGCCTTTCTGGTAACTACACTGCCAGGAGTGTTTTATGCCACATCAGCACCACGTGCTTGATCTCATCTCAGACCACTACAGTCTGAGTTGAACGAGTGGGTGAGGAGCAACACGACCAGATGAGTGCGCTGTAAAAAAAAATGAGTGACCCGTAAATTGTTCGGTGGAAATTTGGGTGACCAGAGTTTAGACAGGGGTGGACACACCTATTCATGATAAAATGCTTTATTTTATTTTTTTACAAAAACAAAGCCGTTTGCATGTACATCCCTAACAATTAATTAAATTCATACTATTAAACATAATATGGAACTACTTCAATCTTCACTCTTGATGGTGTATCACCTTTTAATTTGATGGGAGCTTTGCAATGGAGACAAATTATTGTTCATCTGCAGTCGTGTTTCTGTCCACCATGGCAGGTCCAGTATTTACTCTCTTTCAGCTCAGTTGTTTCTCTGTAGAGTCCTCTTCCGTTGCTAAATGCTCCAACTGTGTTCACCAGCGAGGCTCTAACTGTGCCGATCTGCCAACGCCATCCAGCCCCACAACTCGAACTTACTACAAAGCTCGCTAAAAGCCGAAGGGAGCCGCAGATTCCAGGGATAATTATCCACCTGTCACATGACAGTCTGACAATCAGTCCAAGCAGGGTTATAATTAGACACTATACAATGTACTAATTCAGAAAATAACAAAAGCAGATTCGCTGATAAAAGAGATTGTGATCTAGAGTCAGGATAAGACATATAAACCCACATCTAATACCAAGATGAACCCTTGTGTTTGTGTGATTGTTGCATGAATCAGTGAAACCCCGAAGACGGGGGACATTACCAGTGGTACAATATCAGGACGTTTGAGCTTTTTTTTAATAATCCAATGCGTTTCCTGTTAAAAACTTCCCCTGTAATTTTCAGATGAAGCTAATCAACAGCCTTCTCCCACTCTTCGTTGAGCGCCTGTTATCCCTGCTCAGCAGCCGGCCCAGGCACACAGCCCCGCGCTCCACCGAAGCCGATTCTGCTCCGGGTTTGTTTTCCCCTATCAAAAGGCTGCAGAGAATAGAGCTTTATGAGCGAATTGCATTACCCTGCATAATTACAACACATTATGCGCCATCATTTGTCATCCCGTGCTAAAAAGCTCATCAGACAAATGTATGGTCTCTCTGTTGTCGCTTCATTTGTAATAATACCGGATTTCTTTTCAGGGGAGCAACAAAATAAGTCTGTTAAGTCATTTTGGTTGTGTTCACACAAAAGGGATGTGAAGGTTTTACTCTGTTAAAAGTTATCCAGTTATTATATATACTGAAATATTAACATTTTACATGGTTAAACATAAAAAAAATTGGGGAATTCTTTTACTCCATTTTCTCCTCGGGATGAATCAGGTGCTGGGAAATCGACCATTATAGCTGTGGGGTCTGTCTATTTTTAGAACACATTCATTAAATATGATTTTGAGTGTAGCATGTATGAGATTGCAGCAGTTTCTGCCAACACTCTCTCTACATCATGTTAATATATTCATAAATCTATCATATTTAAAGAAACGGCTCATTATTTATGCTCCCGAGTAGGAGTTGCATCGAGTGAAGTGCTGGAGTTGGAAGGCCTCACAGAAAAGTGGTGACTGCCTGGTACGAGACCCGCATCGTTGGATTTTTTTTTTTTTTAAGATGCTGCTCCAAACAGAGATGTCCAGGATGAAATGAATATAGAAAATGGCAATATCACACATGTGATTTGCATTGGTTGGCAGGACTACACAGTCTGGAGTCCTGTGAATAATAACATTTGGTTCCTTACATATCCCCAGAGAGCGTGGGTCCGGCTAAATGAAGCCTTAAATAACTGTAGCTTTGCGTTGGCATCGTTAAATCTGTCATTCTGTGCCCAGGCGATGCAGATCTACAGGCTTCAGCTAAAAACGCTGTCTGTTGGACTCGGGGCGAGCGGGAACAGAGAGCAACTCAACCAGGGGCTTCTGGGCTTTCCACAGCAGAGGCTGTTCCATATGATTTATGTGGATTTTTTTTCTTTTTTTTTGGAGAATCCCTGTTCTCTTAAGAAATGCGAGAACAGTCTGTCCATGGGGTGAAACAGAGTCAGTTTTAGAGCTATAGAGTGAGTTTTGAGGTTTTTGAGACTCTCCTGAACCAAGTTTGCTTTTGCTGTAATTTTTTCTCCTATTTTTGAAACATTACGTATATATGTATATATATATATACAGTATATAAAATATGCATATAAACACAAATACACTCACATAATACATCTGGAAACTGAAATATTGTCCAGAATATACAAATTTAGCCACACACAACAATTATTATCAATGGCACCTTGAAATGTTAAATATTTAGCTATTACGTTCAATATCCATGACTAAGTAAAATGCTGTCATAAGTACAATCAAAGTTAATGATTTCAAGAAAACAAATTTATTCATGTATTAAGTTAGTTAAACACGCAGCTTATCTGCTACAGCAGGACTGCATAGGTACTGTTTATATTTGATTGACAGTAGCAAACAACATGAACTTTAGAGGATTTGGATTTCAATGTTGATAGACTAATATGCAGAAGTTTGAGACGTCCCCTTTTTCCAACTTAACCCCACGTCAGACTTTAACGGGACCAGAGATGAAAACACAAATACAGAAGTCACGCAGGTGAAATACTTTCCTATGTTGGTGGACAGAATGTCTTAATAAAAGTGTAAAGTACCACACATGGAATTAAACATAAAGTCATTATATGCAGAACAGGATCCCATAGGAAGTCTATAATAATACTAATTAAATGAGCATAGGAAATTGCCTGTCGACGTTAATGAGATGTCTGGCAAAAGTGTTGACAATCATTTGCATCAGTAATAAAAACACTGTGGGTGGCTGCGGCTCGCTCACTGACTCGAACATAGGTGGTTTGATGATCCTCCAGTCTGCATGTCAAAGTGTCTCTGGGCAAGATACTGAACAACAAATTGCCATCAGTGTGTGTGAATGTATGAGCGACAGAGAGGTGCTCTATGAATGTGTGTGTGTGTGCGTGAATGTGACTAAAAGTGCTTTGAGTGGTCGTTCAGACTAGAAAATAAAAGTGCTACAGCAGCCAATGTACCATGGACATTTGGTACTCAAATGTGATATATATTAGGGCTGGGTGATATACGATAACGATATGTATCGCGATAGACACGTAATCAATATCAATAGAAAATGCGTTTGATAGAACGTTTCGATAATTTTTTTTCCTCGTTGGAAGAAACTGGAGCAAAGAGTCTAGCTACGCCGGCCGCTAGATACGCCGGCCGCTACATACGCAGGCATTCGTCCTCTGGTACCTAGCAACGTATGGAGTGACATGCCTAATAGCCAATCGTGTAACAGTATCACGTTTGGTTGCGCCATTTTGTTGGCGCGTGTTTGTGTTTCTTAGGTCATGAAAATGATCAATAATTATCGATATTAACCGATATGAAACACCTATATTGTGATACAGTTTTCAGCCATATCACACAGCCCTAATATATATTTATCTTATCATATCAACCTCAAACATCTGAAATGATCCACCACATAACAGCTGGATGTAAAATGCAGCTAGTTACATACATGGAGCGCCATAACCACGTGTCATAGTATACAGGAACATCTTAGCGGGTATAGGCTGGTAGTCCCATTGTCAAAATGGAAGACACCTCCAAAGGTGGTCGAGAATGACCGGGCTAATGGTAACGGCTAACCAACTGGACATCGTAGTGGTCAACATAAAACAGAAGAAGGCAGCGGTGATGGATGTTGTAATCCCAAGGGACAGCAACATCAAGAAGAAGGAACACGAGAAGCTTGAAGAAACACCAAGGGCTGAAAGAGGAGCTAGACAATGAGAAGGCAAGAGTGGTGCCAGCGGTGATGGGAGCCCTCAGGGTTTTAACCCCTCAAACTTGGAGAGAAGCTCCCGAGGATTCCAGGAACAACGTCTGAGGTCTATGTCCAGAAGAGCAAGGTCAAAGGAACAGCTAAGATGCTGTGCACATCCCTCCGGCTCCCAGGGCTCTGGTAGAGGACCCGAGCTTGAAGGAGGAAAATGCAAGACGGCCCACATGGGGCAATGTGGAACCATTATATATTGATATATATGTATTTGTGTTTGTGTGTGATATTTTATATATTATGCCATATACAGTATGATACATAGATGATGAGGTCAAGCTCAATGTGAGATAGTGGTGTGTCGTTTTCCTGAGCAATGAAAGATTGTTGCCATCATTTCAGTTTTACCTCTAAACAGTGTTTTTCAATAATTGTTTTAATTAAACTGTTGACAAACTGTATGAATGTATACCTGACAAGGTGTCACACAGACGATTTCTGGGCTTCCAAACCAAAGAAATTACTTTGTAGAAACATAACCAGTAGAATGCATTGGGAAAATGCAACCACCCGGATCTTTGAAATAGCCAAACTGAAGGATTTCCACGAAGGAAAATGTTACGGACTGTAATATAGTGTGTTTGAAATGCCAAATGGTGCTGCTGTGTTTGGACTAATGGAATTTTAAATGGAGAGGTTCTTAATGGGACGAGTGGTTTGAAACACTTGGTCCAAAGCCTCTTCCTCATTGGCTGTGGATGCAGCATAATTAGCTCCAGATGATTTACACCCAGATCCTCAGGTCTTGGATTTGTCAGCACTAATGACTGCAGTGGCCTCCCTCTCGCTCTGCTGTTGTTTCACCTGTAATAATGGATTGATTTGTGACTCTGAGGCAGAGCAGCTGTGAGTGAGTGAGCGAAAGTTTGCATTGAACTCGTTAAAGTTTGTATTATCCAGCGTTCGGCGCACTGATTATAGCAAAGGCAGCCATCTGCTTGGGGGAGCTGGACTCCCATCACAGCTCGATGTAATTTACCAAACAACGTTTGTCTCTCCCATCAAAAATCAGCAACCCAGAGGGGTAGAGCTGAGGTCTGTGTCACTCTGTGATCTAGAAGTGTAGGTGTGTCTCCAGTGAATGAAGATTATGCAGATGATGTTTTCCGCGGGGGTCCTCCTCGATGCTCTCGGTGTCTGTCAATTAATGGAGTTAGTTATTAATCTCTTCTTCAAAATTGGATTGGCTTAGTGAGAAATGAGATTGGCTTGTTTCCCATTTAAAGGGCAATATCGGAGGGCTTTCCTGGAGGTCCTTCCTTTGGACCACATTTGCATGTTTGTCTCCGGCCCTGTTGGCATGCTGCACGGCTACTCAAGAGACCAAGTAGTGTAAAGGGTTCTAATGAGGAGCCTATTGAGTGATCTTTTTATCAAAGGATTTAGTGTATTTTCTTTTTATCAAATCACCAATAATCTCTGTCCTTACTAAAAACACAGTTGGTTGCTTTGTTGCATAAAAGACTACAAATGAGAAATAGCAAAAAAGAAAAGTTTTCAAATTAAAACGGGGCCAGCAGCATTTCTAAAACTTATGGATGTCAGGCATAATCGATGCAAACGTGATTCAAACTAAAACATATTAGCGTGGACGTAGCTTAACGCTTACATATATCTCCTACGCCGCTTACCAATAAACATTGATCACTGGGTCAAAAGCTTACAACCATCTATCGTAACTTTCTATTGGCAAGCAACCTTTTGAGGTTGTATAATAATGACCGATTTTCTTTTTAAAAATCAGTTCAATTTCCTTCGTATCTAGTGCCAATTCACAATATACATTAATCGCACTCACTTTAGCAAGGTTACAATGTTATACTGAGAAAACGGAACAGTTTCCACGATGAGCAAGAACGAATTTGAGCTCCGCTTCTCAAATGTCACGCTGCAGTCTGAAGCCACTGGTTGGTCTCGGATCATCTCTGTCTTTGAAGGGGCCTTTGTGTGCCAGTGCCCAGGAAAGAGTTTTTGAGGAGGCTAAAGATCAGATCTCCGCTGTAGTGTCCGCCTGCACTCCTGTATTTGCAAAGTGGACTAAAAAGACCTGTGTTTTATTTTCAGCCACCTTCATTTATTTAGAAGTCAATTTTAGTGTCTGATTTAAGTGCCTGCTCCATTTGTCTCGGCTAATATAGCCAGCAGCCTAATAGGGATAAGACAATGTTCATTACCTTTCAAAGTTCACTGGGTTTTTATCTGTCCCGTTAAGAGGGTTTTAAGTGTCTTGTTAAGTTGCCCATTAATTCAGGCCATATTGATTTCACTTGGTCGCTGGAGGGCCGGCCAAATATAATATTTTTGAACTTCCTCTTGACTCTGAAAAATGCTTACATGCTAATTATATCTGAAATGTTGGACCTTCTACACCCTCTCCTAACCATTAGTGATCGATAGTGTTTGATATTTCTCTGCACGTGGTCATTATTTCTGTCACCGCTGCAATTACTGCATGGTGGGTATTGATGCGAAGCTTTCACTTGTTTCTCCACTGTGTTAGTTAAACTTGGGTCAGATTCCTGGTTCATTCCTAATCCTCGACTAATTGTATACATTTTCACCAGCTCACCTCTGTTGTTCCCCCCCCGTTGTGGATCTTCCAGTCAATAGTTTGCTCAAGCAGAATTGGACCTTGCAGTTCAGTGAGTTTCTGTCGTTCAGGCATCATTTCACCGGTTCGCCCATGTCCACCCGCAGTGGTCTAACAATCCAAGGACGGACTCGTTCCGTGTGCCAGACAAAACTTTTTTCCCCCCTCACACCTACTATGACAAGCCAGAATAGATCAACACAGTCATCCACAGTTTCACAAATAGTTTCTTCCCTTCTCGGTCACAAACAAGTTCCAGACGATGTTTTTTCAAAACTTTTTCTCTCCCCCGTCATTCTCGCAGATGAAAGTTTCACTCCTCCTCCTCCCACCTCTCCTCCCTCTCTGCTGTCACATCATTGGCCTGACATAAATATAGACACAGCTTTCATATTTTCTCATGCTTTCCACACCCAGCCCTGTTTATCCCCTTTTGCTTGCCTGTTGGGCAATGTAGTCAGTTATATGTGCATCTGCGACCAACACTGTGTCTTTTAAAAAAGAGAAATGTGGGTACAACAAGATGAGCTTGAGTCCCGTCAGAGAACCAACTGATAGAAAGTGAACTGCTCCTTGGCTTGGCCTGGCTTTGTGGTTTTTTGGAGGGTCCTTTCTTTGCCCCTTTTGTGCAGTATACTGTTTTGCATCTTTGTCTGCAGGTGAAGTTATTCATAGAATAAATAAATGGCATAAAGAAATAATCTTGTGAAATGGGTATATTGATATTTTAGGCCTAAACGATGCAGAAATCTCCCACCCCAATGAAGATCGTGGTAAAAAGGGGACACGTCACTCCGCCGCACATCAACCTCCACTGGCCACACATGGTCGCCCGCTTCAAATTCAACTCCATCACACTTTCCAACGGAGCGGCATCTCGCTCTGCACCCATCTTCTTGAGCTCAATCATACGGGCTTGTGCTCTTCCTCGGCCACTGCGTTCCTCCAAGGAGCATTGTCCGGTATTGTCCCTGCACACGAGGCAATCACAGTCCGGACTGTTCTCGGCTATGATTCCCTGATGGTGGAAGGAGCTACCGAGCGCCGTCAGAGCAAGGGGTGTCCCTGTCTAAATTCAAGAACCTCTTGAAGACTCATCTCCTCTGAGAGCACCTCCTCTCCAAACACCTCGGACACCCCAACATGTCCAACTAGCACTTACTATGCACTTCTTTTAGCTGATCTCCAACACCTCCTTTAAGCTCTCCTCCTGCTCTGAAGCTGTGGTGTTGTCTCCCAGTTCTAAGTCGCTTTGGATAAAAGTGTCTAATAAATGAGTACACATAAATAATGATACGTGATGATGAATGTCAGGGGATAACACCAACCACTTAGTCTTCATCCTTGAAGTCTTGTCTCGAGTGAAACCAAAACGTAGAGTTTGACAACACTTCAGATTAAGTATGAAGTATAAAGCATTCTGGTGGGGAATGGGCTCATTGCACGAAGAAACTATACATTCAGTTTGATTTAGTTTCATTTATATAGCACACAATCACAGCATGCTTTATCTTAGAGTTATTTGTATCTTTGCAGTATTATACAGGGAAACCCAAAATTGCCATTCCCATGATTACATTTTGCAACATTAATGTAATTAAAATAATAATAATAACTTATTGACATGTTGTAGTGATATCAATACACAGGAGATAAAAAATAGATGAATATAGAATCACAAGGAAACAACAAGAAAACACCAGCATGAGAGGAAAAGAGCTAAAGTGTGGTCATGCATTTGCTACAGCCATTCACTAAGGAAGTACGTATACAACACAACTTATATATGTGTATAGTTTTTAGAAATTATAAATGGTAGTGACTTAATACAAAGTTGGGTGCTGTGCATTAAATGGTAACCCCAAGCAGAGGTACTCTGCTGTGACAAACAACACAAAATTACTGAGCACAAATACAAATACAATAAAAGAAGTTATTCTCATTTGGGACATTTGACTGCAAAAGGTTTGTCAATCTCATATTATCCTTGAAGGTCCATATTACAGACTCTCTGGACAGTGAGGGAAATGTTGCAGGGTGAAGGAGTGAAGTTTCTCTGGAGACGGACAATTTAAGCGCAAGTATTGCTAGTCTATCACCAGATGCATCAGCGACACTGGGCCGTGCAGACATTAACAAGTTGTATTGTCATAATCAAATCTGAGCTGTCCTTGTTAAAAAAAGTGGCTTTGTCAGCCTCAAAATTCAAGGTGGTATCATACCATTACATCACATGTAGTGTTTCACTGTTGGACAAATGCATGTAAACCTTGGTTCGTTTTGCCAAACCATTTTTGTGTCTTCTCCGTCTGTCTCAAAAAAAAACACCCATCAGAGTGCAGAAATGCTTTGTACTTTGTAATAGTTATTATTTAATTGGCTTCCTTACTCAACCTTGAGTCCATCGGATACTGCAAAAGAGAAAAAGAGACTTTATTATATCGCAAATGTGTGGTGAATGTGGATAAACTTCTTCTGACCTCACTCTATGTGCTTTGTCAATCTGGGTAAGATAAAAAAAAAATAAGACAATGCATACTGAAGCGAAAGTGAATTTTTTAAAAAGTTAACAAAATAGATCTAAACCATAAAAATCTCCTTAACATGGGCTGTGGATATACAGACAAGTGAGGGGTAGTTGGACATATTCTGCTTCCGATGCCAGCACTTTCAGATTACACATTGACATTTGTTCTCTAACACTCACGGGATTTTAGAAAGTGAGAACTGTTAAAAAGCTAACACATGAAGTCAGCTCATCTCATCCCTGCATGGCAGTGCAGCTGCATGATTAATCCGGGGCAATTGAGGCCTCGGCCCGGAGCGATGGGCCTCAGTCTTCTCCGACCACTGAGAAGAACATTGACCTGTCTGAAGTGATTGATCTCCCTGAACTAGCAGCTGGACGACATATTTCCACTCCCCCCCCCCCCCCCCCACTCCTCCAGCTCAGCGGGCCGGGAGACTCGTGAAGGTCAGGCTGGCAGGCATCATTCACAAGCCACACACACACAAACACAAAGGCACGCACGCACTTTAAGCTGTTGTTGGTCAACTAATGTGGGTGTATTCAGACGGCGTGGCATTGGATTGACCCAAAATAAGATCACCTCATCATTACGGTCATGCACCCCTGGTTTCCTTTTGCTGTGTCCAGGGGAGCGGCTGGAAATTCCTGCTAACATCAGTTTTAACGCGGTGAAGCCGACTGTCGAGAGAAGACAGAGATGGAGGAGGCTACTGTATTAGCTGCCTTTCGCCATTTACTTTCATTAATTAATCCAACAGGAACCTTTCAGATAAACAATGACAGGGCTTCTAGCTGAAGCAAATTTACAACAAGATTTATTACATTAAATAATGATCTATTACTAACCATCCTCTGAGAACGAACCGCTCCACAAAAGGAGACCGTGAGAAACACATTGCTCCGTTGCTGGCCGAGCTAGTAAGCTTTGCAAATCTAATCACAGTTTAAACTCAAACTTCAAACTAAGATTTTAGATGATTTAAGGTGTGTATCCAACATCAGGTTGACATTAAGCCTCCCTTTCTCGTTTGGCGAAGTACATGAAGGTTTGAAACATTGAGAGAAGAAAAAAAACAACAACCTCCCTGGTGCACTCCTCCCCTGCAGTGTCCCTCACTGTTTGTCCTTGGCCGGCTGCTCATTGGGCCTTTGCGAAATGGTTTATTCTCAATATGAAATACTGTGTTCATGTCTTGTTCATCAGCAACATAACAAGGGTTAAAATCAAAGCCTCTGAGCTGCAGGTTAATCATTAAGCACATAAACCAGTCACAAAATGTCAGGCTTTTGGGGAAAAAACAAAAACTTATGATTTCCTTTCGCATAAAATGGGCAGCTGCTGCCTCCAGACCTATGAGCCCCTTTAAGAGGAAAATGGCATTGATGCATGATCTTTCCTCGGTGGAGATGATTGATGCCACGCATTGGGGGGACTAAATTGCCACAATTTGTTTAGATCCTTGGCAGAGAATATTGTGCATTAATAAAACATAATCAATCATTAGCATGGAACCCTCTGTGACTCACCCCATTTTAGCGCAAGATGCAAGATGTGCCTCTCACAAAAAAACCCAAAACACATGTGTCTTGTCGTTTGCAATCCGCCCAAGTCTGGAAATTTGAATAAGCCAAATAAAACATGTTGGTGTCTTCGAAGGCTCGGTGCTCATCGTGTTTGTGGGTGCTGACGGGCATGGTTAGAAAAGGACACGCCTTTGACTGTGGTTTTTTTTTCTCAGCGAATGCGATTACACTGTTGAGTGATGAGGCTTCTGTGTGAATAGGATGTGACATAAAAGACCCCAAAAATAATAATAATAATAATAATAATAATAATAGGTGACAAGATCTCCTGATGCGTCTCTACTCAGGGATCCAATGTTTTCTGAAAATTCTCTTTCTGTTCCTTAAAAAAAAAAAAACAGACAAAGAAATAACCTCGCCCTGCTAAAAAAACATTAAGAAAGAAATTTGAAAACGTGTCAGACCTGGTTGAGAAGAGAACTGAGGGTCGAGTGGAAAAAACATGACATTCTTTTTGTTTCGACGCGCCACTCCAGTTTTTCTGTTCTATAAATACAGAAGGCTCTGATTGGGTGAAACTTCACAAAATAATTAGTCTCTGTAGGGATGCGAGTAAAAAAAGGAAATGTAAACCAAGAGTTGGAATGAAGAGCGAGGCAGAGACAGCTTTATTTTTTATTTTTTAAATTTTTTTTTCCATTGCTGGGCCTGTTATGTGCCAAGCCTTTTTTCTTCGATTCCAGAGAACACAGACATCACTTTGTTTCTCCTACCTGTGATATTTGGCTCCGTTTGCTCTGATTTTAGCAGTTTTAATTGTTTTAACAACCCAAGAGTTGGAGAGGGCACAAGGGAAGCTGAGATTCTCTCTCTCTCTCTCTCTCTCTCTCCTCTAAGATCTTTTTCTGGGCTAAACAATTTGTCTGAAACTCGAATAATGACTGATCCTAAACACTGTATCTGACTGTCTAAAGCGATTGCTATACTTCCTCACTGAACAACTGCTGTCAATCTGTAGATGTTATACATTGTATGGTTGTACTTTCCTGGGAAAGCAAAGGAAAGATATTCAGCTGAATGAAACACCTGCAAAAAAAATGATTCATCCTCACACTTAAGGCCCCAGTGTGTAATTTTTGTACTTTTCTGGCGGCATCTGGTGGTAAAGTTGCAAACAGCAACCAACTGAGCACCCGGCAGCGGACACTTTATAGTGGCGCACCATTAATTCCAGCGCTGGAAATTCGAAGCGGATGTGTCGTATTCTGAAACCGTTTCCTGCAACCGTATTGAATGCTGCGTTCCATCATGCCTCGGAACTCGGACCCCGGAAGTCGGGGTGGTGATTTTATGTCCGACCTCCCGAGTCGCAGTGGAAGCGGAACGCAGTGCAACACGAAGAGCAAACATGGCGATTTACACGGAGGTCGGGTCCCACTAATGTTACTATATTTAACTCATTCAAAGTTGACAAAGAAACATTGGTTCTTTGTTGCAGGTGACTATACAAACATGAACACACAATTATGGACGATATATTCAATTTCTGTGAATACGTTCTTCTAAATATGGCACACTGTAGCTTTAACTAGGAACAGGATCCCAGAGCTGTGGAAAAAAAGGCTAAGTTCTCCTTTATAAAACGGTGACACCGATATCCACCGGCTTGTCCAACTTGCTGTCTTCCCAGAAATCTGCATTCGTCTCCCGTCACGCTCCAGCCAACGTGGAGAACGCTGCTGTCTGCGACTTGGCACTCTCTCCGCTTCTGACGCTTCCCACATGCAAATTAAATAGACAGTATGACATTTAAGTAAGTGCCATGCCTTTGCCTTTGACTTTACTCTCCCCAAGTCTCTCACGCTGTCTTATCTTGGAAACTAATGCAAGCAGCACTCACTATGAGGGCTTTTTGGCAGTGGCTCCTGCGGAGGAACACTCTGTATATCATTCACTTATGGTGAGACAACGGGAATGGAAGAACAGACTGCAATCGGGGCCCAGCGTCAAAGAGAGGTAGTCATGTCTGTGAGAAGTATTCGTAAAAGGGACAAATCACGCAGCCTCACGGGGTCTCATTGAGTTTTGATAGATCCTGCTGAGCTGAAAGCCTCCTGCAAACATTCATGTTCCTGGGTCACAGCAGATAAAACAAAATTATTCTTACACCTCAAATTAATCTTTGTTTCGACTGAGCTGTATTAAGACGCCTCCGCAATAAAACAGTGGTCAGAATAACTCTTTTCAGTTTCTTTTGGCATCTCTCCATATTTGTAGAATGCAGTTCCACTGCAGCATATGAAAAATGTACAAGCCGCGCACAGCGTATGACGGCCTCACGTGGAGCGACCCGCGGGCCCATCAGCTCCATCAGCTCCGGAGAGGCTCCTCTCATTTGAGCACTACTGACAGCTTCCAACAAACCAGGGCCTCCATCCACTTCAGGGCAGTTGAGATAAGGCCTGGGTGGAGATGGAGAGAGAGAGAGAGAGAGAGACCGACAGAACATTTTCTTTTGTTATCAACCATGCCAGTGGCTGTATGAGATTTCCCATGAGGTTCAGGGTGCAAACAAACCTCATGGTGGAGTGAGTGAACGAACTGCGCTCGGTATCGTGGGACTTGGAACACATCCCTGTCTGGACGTTGCTAGGCCAATTTAGCCCCTCGGAGGGCTTAATTCAATCTACAAATGCGGAACATCCTCGTTTTTACAGCTCCGTAGTGTTACACGCTCAATGAAAGATTTCCATTTGCGCATCTTTGCCCTTTAGACCTCATCATTGCTTTAAAATCAAGCCATCCCGACAAAGAAAAGCCCCAGTTATGGTGGTGTGGATGTACTGATGAGTTCAATAACACTGCGTTTGTTTCCAAAATTGGATCAGAGAAATAGGTCATTCATTGTGGTCCCAGAAGTCCTTGACGTATCGGTGCAAGGGCCTCAAGACAGAGGCTACAGTTTACAACTGGTCAGCGGTAAAGGATTCCTTTTAATCTATTTGGTCTCATTAAAATGCTATATAGCATGCAGTCATGCTACGGCCTGCGCTGCACAGCTGTGCGTCTTCAAAATGGATTTGGTCTATGCAGATTTTAGGCGAAGGGGTCAATCTCAGTGGAAAAGGAAGAGGAATTTGGAAAAAGGATGGAAAGTATGTCCATTTTCAGATTTCCATTCTTCGTCACTACTGTCTATTTTGTTATTCCGTGGATTGTTGGGCTATGGGTCCATTTTTTTGATCACACCATGATCATATCTTGTCACCATGTAAAGGATTTGAAAATGTTGACCAAAAAACGGGAGCATCCAAAAAAAGGCTTTTATGGCATATGTGCACAGCAAGCAACTTAGTTTCCTTGTTGTTCATGTTCTTTGTATATGTGGAACAGAATGAAACCGTATGCAAGCGATAGTACGCCATTGCCATGAGAGGCACCTGCCAACTCAAGACACATTTGTCTTCATTTGCCTATTGGTGGTCAGACATAGTTTAAACCTGTTTACACATTTCCCCCACTGAAATCACATATCTAAAACGTCTGTGCACTATTCCTTGGTCAAGGTATTCCCTTCTCATTTTAATTAAAGTTGTACACTCTCGTGAGCCAAGACATTATAACCACCTGCCTAATATTCTATTTGCCCTTTGCATGTGGCCAAAAAAAAGCATCGCTCTGCCAAGGCATAGACTCCACCACACCGGTGAGGGAGCTCTGTAGTATCCGGTAACCAGACGTTGGCAACCAATCATTTAAGTCCTGTGAGTTGCAAAGTGGCCCCAGTGCAAATAAGACAGATTGCATCCCCCAACAACCTGTCGCCGCTCCATGGTTCCCCCCTTCTCAGACCACTGTTTTCTAGGTACTGACCATTGCAGATTGGGGGACCCCCCCCCCCCCCCCCCCAAAAAAAAGTATCTCATAACTATTTGGTCCTTGCCAAAGCTGCTCAGGTCTTTACACCTACCCACTTCTCCCACATCCAACACACCGACTACGAGACCCAGCTGTTCACTCACCGTGTAATATATCCCAGACCTTGACGTGCGCCGCCGTTCCAACATAATCAATCTGTTAGAGGTCATAATGTTTTGGCTCACTGGTTGTACATAGATAAATGGCCCTAGTGCTGCCTGGTGGAAATCACGAGTGGGCACATGGACTATCTTTAAGAGAGTATTCCAATAAAAAAGTCCTTCAGGTAAGTTGTAGAGACAGCGGCTCGGTGCCAGTGGGGAGAGTGACTTTGGTGTCTGGCAGAAGTCCCCCCCACCCCAGTGGGACGGGACAGAATTTACATAACTAACATCTTGATTTGCTGTAAAGTGAAATTAGGGCCTGCGTTATGTTCAATTAACTCAGCGGAGCTTCTTGTAATTAAAACTCAGCAGTCTTCCCACTGTTCAATAACTCTGTGCCAGGAGAGACAGAGAGAGTGAGGCAGGGGGAGACCGGCGGATACGGGGGGGGGGGGGGGTTGAGAGAGAGGTCGAGCAAGGGAGCGGAGGAAAGAGAGAAAGAAGTGGAAAGATAAACTGCTGCTTCATCATGTTTTCATCAGATATGACCTTGGCAGTCATAATGGTGGCGCTGGAGATATCACTGGAGAAGAGCCACACTAGCCATAAGTTGAAAGTTAATGTGAGGAGCATCAGCCGCGTTTGGCCTCTTTATGGCGCCCTTGCCAGCTGTTGTATGGAGATCAGTGGCTGCGTTACTGGCCCCTAATGAGATGTTTTCCCTTAAATTGATTACATGGAGGAGGGATTATGTTCGGCTGTGTAATGCTAAGCACTTTAGCTTTTAGGTTAACTATTTCACCACAAGTCCCTCGCTCTTTGGTAATTGCTCATTTAAGAGGATATGGGACCAAAGACTTTTTTGTTTTTTCCCCCCTCATCCCTCCTGAAGGATTTACATGCAGACCATGAAGTGAACGTATTCCTCAATGATCATCTCTTTGATTCCTGTTTTCTGAGTGTCGGGGAGTCGTGATGAGACATTAAGCTTTACTCAGAAATGCTGCAGTGGAGTCTCATGGCTACACTGCAATTTAGCGCACACAGATAATAACACTTGTGTCATTATAATATGTTGTGATTCGAAAAACTCTTATTTAAGCCTCCTTGCTTTTCTTTTATGCAAGCCATTAATCTTTGTCATGCATTTACCTGGAAATCGCTAAGTGACTGAAAGGCAGTGTCTGCGTAGCCTCTCGCCTGGCCACACAACGCATCTAAAGTGGCTGCTTTACGGGATCGGTTACACAATTTTAACTAAGCCATAATCCCGTAATTGATAAAATTACCTCCAAATGTACAGCAATGTTTAATTCATGAGCAATGATATGCACGGTAATATATCTAAAAAATAAGAGAAAACTTCAGCGACAATGGCAACGCTGCTTGATTTTGAAGATTCTTTTATTTATTTCTAAGATATGTTTTCTGATTATTTTCAAAGCTTCCAAGAGAAAAAAAAAACTTCATGACCTCCTTTAAATAAATCTAATTACATTGCCTGGAAACAAGATGTCCAAAGCCAAGTAAGGATGGAAATAAAATGCTCTGCATTTAAAAGTATTTGTTGCATTTTTCTTCATTCTCTTTATAGTTATTTCCCTTTTAGGTTTGTGAACTTATTGAATGAAATGCAGGACGCTGTTGGCTCATTAGCATGGAGCTTAAAACCAGCTCGGCCATGTTCATTTTCTGCATTTTCTGCTTACACCTGCACATTCTGGTCCAAGCTATCACCTTAAATCCCCGGCTTACAATAAAAAAAGGGCTGCATAAGTAGCCTATATATTAGGTGCCTAGTCCTTTCTCTGCAAACGCACTCCCTCCGTGGAATCACCGGACTGTGCATTCCATCTATGAAAAAAAAATAGCAAACCACACAGCTGCCTGTTTGTGCGCTTTGGGACATGATAAACATTTCTCATTTGAAAGTCCATCTGCTAAACAGAAGCCCACAGTAGAGGTCACACGTGTCCACAGACATGATGGGATGTATGACGTCTGTGTAAAAGCAGCTTTAGCCTGTTCATGTGTTTCAGCCTTTTTCAGATGTAAAGGATTGGAAGCATCAGCTACCGCGCTGTCCACTTTGGACTGTCTGTAGGAGCGGAGGCCTCCCGCGAAGCCCATGGATGTCACAGATTCGCTGACAGTAACGGGGGGCTGCGGGCGATGGTGGTAGGCGTACGAGTGGGTGGTTTGGACGGGGGCGGAGACGTGTGCCCTAATGGCCGCATTGAGGCATTCCTCTTTGAGTATTTTGTTTTTTTAATCACATAAAAAAAAAAGTTAATCCTCAATCAATGGAAATGTAAAGCAGAGGCTTTCTGTTCTGTGTGCGCTGATAGCGGCTTAAGGGATTGCTCGTGAGGGGCTCAGGCTGCATTTGCAAGAGCCTGGCGCGACTCCTAGTCGTGTCTCGCCCGGTGCACACACGGAGGGGAAAAAAGGCTTCCTTTTTCATTGTGGACGCCCCCTGAAATGGTGGGGAGGTGCATGCATTAGTGCCCTATATGTTCCCCCAAATGCTAGTGAAGGCTATTAGAGGGTTTTCTTGTGTGCCTGGTACAGTAATGGAAGCACTCAGTGAGGTTTGCTTTTTTTTTTGGTGTGTAGCGGGGCCTTATTATTGAGGGGTAAGCAGTGCATATTATCATCAAATACATAGCCAAATGACTGTAACTCCGAAGGCTCTTGTGCCGTGCCCCCCCCCCCCCCTTTAATGTCTTAAGATCAGGGCTGTGCGTGTTGTTGTTGCCATATTTTGTTTTGCTGACACCAACACTTACGCTAAGTCATGGAAATGCGCTGCAGCTGGTCATGGTAATACTTTGTCAGCTAGCCGCGTCAGAGCCCGATAAGGAAAGTCGGGACATTATTCATCCCCTTGAATCATCGCGGCTCTCGCTAAGCAGCTCCATTTAAAAAGGTCCCCGAGAATCGAAGGGAACCGGGTTGAGGAATAACAGGCGCCATTAAAGTTGCTTTTATGCATGCTGTGATTCTCAGTGAGCGTTGACTACAAACTGCAGCTTAAACTCTTATGAGTTGTGAACATGCAACCCCTAAATATCAGTGTCAAAGTAGCCGTTAAGCCTGCTTTTTGATGCTTGTCATTTGAGTGGAAGGAGGAACGATCCAAATATACCTTTCAAGAATAACTCTGAACTGTTATAACCCGTTGCTTAAGGCCACCGAAATTGACATTCTCTCCTGGTATTCGCCCTCAAGATGGCCGAACATTTTGCCGATGCTGGATCAGCGGCTTCATTTGTGTCATGTGAACACTCCTCATTCCGTCCCTCCATAAATCATGTCGGCCGCACCTCCAAGGACGGCTCAAAGCTAACACCGACCCCCTCCCACCGCGACACCGTCCTAATCAGATTCGCCACCTGTTTGTCTCGCTGCAGGGACATTTTTCACCTCAGAGACGCCTAATCATGTGTCATCTGATGCTACTCTATGGAAAACCGTTGGAAGGGCGTCCAGGCTTTGCATTCGATTTTGGGTGGGGATACCATGTGTGCCTGTTTATCGCAGGATGCATGCTCGGGGAATAATTCGCTTCATTTAGATAAAATGGACGGTTATGTTGCTCGGTTACAGCTGCCAGGTTTCCACTGGACCCCTTAATGGTCTCCACCACGAAAAGATGAAATCTTTTGGAAAAATGATTTGCGCTTCTCTTAAACCCGATTGAGGTAGAGGGGCTGAAGTGCGTTAGGTGCACATGGGGTGGCTTCTCCTCAGGATGTTCACACGAAGCAACATCAATTTAATTTTTCCAATCATAAAGTTTCTAAAACATTTCCCAAAACTTCAGTTCAAATTTAAGTCTAAATTTACAGGGAAAAGACTTGTACTATCATACAATAATTACTATAATACTATACTATAATACTATAATACTACCAAATGATATCTCAGTGCAAATGGTGTTTGATTAGTTGATCAAATGTATCACTTAATGAACATCTGACCCTAACCCTTCATGTGGAGTTCTTTGATTTTATTTTTGATACATAATTTTGGTGATTTCTCATGAAAAAATATGAAGGAAAAAAAAACGCACTGATGCGCTTTGGATCCTTGTCCCGGGCGTGTCAGTGAGTGCATGCCAGTGGTGAGGAAAGACGGGCAAGCTATAAATTGTTTTGGAAAAGCAGCCCGTGAAATGCTTTGTCAGTGCCAGAGCTCGGTGGAAAATTGAAGCGGAGTGAATGTGTCTGAACTTAGACAGATGAGGTATCAAATTGGCGGGCAGGAGTGTGATAATCAGGGAATTGGAGAGGGAAAATTGCATCAGAAGGGAATCATAAGCCTGGCCAGAAGTGAGGATTTGCTGATCCCTGACCTTCTGTTTCAGAGCAGAGGATTTTAAGTAATGAGATCTATGCAGTGAAACAACCCACCGATCGGAACGGCAGACTTCCACACACTGGGAAGAGAGCGTCTGCCGTTTAGAAATGTGCTGTGGCTGCAGCGGAAGACGCTCGGGGTTAAGGAGAAAGAGGGAAAAGAGGAATGCCATTTTGTTGGTCATGGTCGTGAATGTATAATGTGCTGAAGAGCGTTCATGATGTCAGATGGTGAATATGTTATCCACAGGAATAGGCTGCCTGAAAATAAATAAATACTCTTTTTCACAGAAGCTGTAGATAGACTAACTACTGCGTCTTTCATTCAGCTCCCTCAGTATATACATATCTTCAAATGATTTTTGGATTTGGCCTCTCATGAATCACTTAGAACACCTATGAGGTTGCAATTGTCATGCAGTGCAGACGCCATAATCACCAGGTTGTCTTGGCTGGAATAAATAAGCTATCCGAAGGTTTCCTGTGAAGGCGCCGCCGCTCATTGCTTCTCTCTTTGATGCCGCCAGTCGCATTTCATGGGCATTAAGAGGAGCTTAGTAATAATAGACAAAATCCAAGACTGCCAACTGTAAACCTCCAGTCGGACGTCAGTCCTCTCTCTCCTGCTAATCGCTCCTAACATGTTACTTTGGCGGGAAATGATCCCAAGTCCAAACAGCGAGTGTGCGGTTCGGCCAGGCCGCGCCGAAAGGCCCCTCATTAATTCCGCCGCTAATCGCGGGAGTGATTACATCATGTCCGAAGACGGTTGCGAGAGTGTTAAACCGTCTTGAGATGTAGAATTACGAATTCTCCGCAGTCTAGTGACATCATTTAATCCAGGTCATTAGTCAGAATAATCAACCTAATTGGACTAATTTGGTTCATTATCTCTCTTTCACAGACTGTTTGTGGCTGGGCGCCACAACGTTTCTAATTGGCAAAGTGTACCCGTAGACAATTTTCTGTGGTAGGAAAATCATTTTCACCAAACACTGAGGGTATTCATCGTGGTGTTTTATTCATACGCTGGCTTAATTTGTTTGTGACAAAATCCAGTTCACGCACGCACACCAATTTTTGAGGAATACAGCTCTCAATTGTATTGGACCATTTAAATCAGTCATTTTTTTATATTGAATTATATTATACAGGTAAAACCGTAACCTTAATGTTGCTTCTCATACTGGCTATTGATGTCATCGCTCCCCTGTTACAGTTAAACAACCTCTGTGTGGGTTTTGGCCACTTGCCGTGCTATGGACCACTGCTTGAACTAGTGGTTCCCTGGTGTGTCTTGTCTGCCTTGCACATTTCACTTCACGTTTCTACTGAACGCTTGGCACTACTCCACTCATTAAGTGGCAGCAGAGAATGTTTTGCGAGACTGCCGGCTATCAAACACAATGTGAACAGTGTGGATTTGAAATTATTCGTATATATATTATAAGTTGTCAGCGCGCTTTTAATAGGCAGCATTTTTGCGCCTGGAGCTGCCTTCGGTGCTTGTGAGACACACGTGACCCTCATTAAATTAAACAGCCAGAGACTTACAGGTGATGAATAACCTCTTCGTACAAATTATCAATCAACTCAGAAGAAAAATAACAACAAGTCATTGCCACAACCACATAAAATCTACACATGAACAATAAAAATATAAAGAAATACATATGGAATCATATCACATGCAAACCCCTCCATACAGAATATACTATATACTGTATATATAAAGTACATCAATAATATAATAATAAAAAAACAATACAATTGCTTACTATACTAATAGCCCCTAAGATACTGCATCCAACAGGCCTCTCTTTGGAGAAGTTTCCTCTCCCTGTCTCCTTCCCCCAGCAACCGCCTCATTACCCATGTACCATAATCTACAAATTTCATGGCCAGTAGAATTAAAGTGTCTGGCTGCAGGCAACTTCTCATGCTACTCTCGCGTTCAGAGATCCGGATGCTCGCTCCCCCCCCTTTTGTCTTGCCCACATAGTAAATCCCACGAGGACATTCACACGCCGACTACATGTGCAGTCCTATCTGTCAATTTTTTCGCCGGAAAATGTTTACCTCCGATTACATCATTGCAAATTCACGCATTTTGAACAAGGAAAACTAACCGAGGGAAGATAACTTCACGGATGTGTGCGTCTAACGTAGAGAGCTGTCATCACACGTCTTACTTGATTGCTTTAGTATAGCGAATATGAGGAGGTGTACTAACTCTTGGCCAACAATGACAGATTATGCCAATGTTTTTTCGCACAATTCTTTAACCGGCTGAGAAAAACAGGTGAAAAGTTGGTAGCCAAGGCAACCGGCTATAGGGGGAGGAGGATTAGGCACTATAAGGCTGCGTCTTAGACGTTTAAAATCCATTGGCCATTATTGATGGACAGATCATAAGCCTGTATCTCAAGTTCTTCCAGAGTTACACTTTCTTTTCATTCTAAAGGCAGTTGTCTGCAGAAACTCAGATTTGATTTCATTCTCACACCTCCAAGAGGACACCTATGATCTACTTGGCTTTATTGTAAATGTATTAATGGGCAATCTAGAGATAAAATACTCCTCAAGTGCATCTGGTATAACACACAAAAAGGAGTCATCAATATATCTATTCCAAAGCTTCACAAGAGAGAAATAAGGTTTTTCTATAAACAAGTAGGACTGACAGAACAGCCCATTGAGACTCCCTGTCCCTGTTGGAAAAAAAAAATCTAAACTACATACAACAGTTTTATAAGTAACTCCACTGCAACTGTTGTTCCCTTGAAATCAAGAGATGATGCAAAGCCTTTAATGAGTCCTTACGGGGTAGTTAAGCTTGCAGTATCAATAGTGCAGAGAAATAACACCCACATTCAATATGTTCAAAAAAATCGGATTTCACAAACTGCATTGTTAATGTTTTGGGCGGAAGGAAACATGTTTTGCTAAAGTCAATGACACACAATGCGTTTCGGTCGAAAACTGTATGTTTGAGGAAATTCCACAGGGCACCTCTAAAGCAGCATTAATTGATTTTCATAGAACAAGGTCTAAACACTGACCTAGCATCATATTTCAAAGTTATAACAGTGACTGTGGTAGCAAAATAAATCCATGCCCTATTTACGTATCCATCGAACATGGAGCAACAATTTGTTTCATTTGGAGTCGTTTTCCTGGACATCTGATATCAATGTAAGTCTAATCGTTGTTTTCCATTCAGCTTTTCAACTTATCTGGCTCCTTAGCTCCTAAATGCTACACTTTATTCAGCAGCAGGTCGGAAAACTAAACCGTGACCTCAAGAAGCTCTGTAGAGCTGATGGGAAATGTCTCTCTCCGAGCAAGCCTTCTCACTCTAGACATAATCACGTCATCCATCTTTAATGTATGCATCTAATGTGTGTAAGAGCATCTCCTCTGTTGGAGTAAAGCCTGACAAATAGTATAAAGCAACAACCTAACAAAAAGGACAAAGCAACGTCCAGGTCAACCCGAGCCACAGTTGAAAGAGCAAACGTGACAAGACACATGGATATCTTGAGGCCTCTCATTTTGCCCCATCACATGTAGCCACCATGGAGACTAGTGCTCAAGGTCCTTAGAGCAATTATTCTGGGCTAAGTTGATGCGCTCGGCTTGCTCCAGTGCACTGTTGCCCTCCAGCTCGCCGCAGAAGTCTGTCTGATTCCAAGCATCAATGGCCTGTCCCGACGCTGACTCCCTGCTAAAAGAGATGGGGATGATTGGACGGCGGAGGACGGTGCAAAGAAAAGAAACCTGGCCAAACAGCTAGATGAAGAGGCTGCTACCTCAAATGAGATTGGATGGAGAGCGGGCTGCAGCACACAAAGATAGACTCCAGATTGCAGAGCAGAGTGTAGACGCGTTAAGACAAGCAAATTGTGAACACAAAAAAAGAAGAAGAGAAAAACGCCAGATTTCCCCTTCACCCCTCCCCACACACCCCCAAGCTACTGCTCCCTATCCAGGGAAGCGCCGACATGCTCATCCCAGACGTGTCCAATCTGCTGCGTGCATCTCCTACCAAACTTGAAATCTCCCTTACAACAAACAAGAAGAAACCAAGTCTCCCCCCAAAAATGTAAAGGCTAATAGATTAACTGTGATTAACAACAGTTCTTATATAATACCATCTGCTTGCCCATCCATTTTTTCTACCGTTGAGACATAGATTGGATGGATGGATTGGTGGATGTGTTTGTGCGAGCCTGAAAGTGCGGTCCACTCTAATCCGGTAATGGTTTCTGCTTGCTTCATTTTTTAAAAAATGGGTAACTACTGGTATGATTAAAAACATTTCTGCTAGAGTCATTTGTAAAATAGTTGTAAATATATTTTTTTGGCATTCTAGTTGTGAAGGATAAGCAGTTTCACAGTTACGTTGCAGTTTAATGTTTCATTAGGACCAATAATGACAGTCTGCAGTCTGCAGATTGGTTGATTGTTATAATATGCTGCCTTATATAATATGCTTATATTCTGTTTACTGTACTTTGTAATTTTGTTTTCTTTTTGTAATTTGAAAAGAAGTTTTTCCAGTAAACCTTTTGAAACGAAGAACATGGACTTCAGTGATTTTGTTGAAGATTCAGCTATTTGCTTTATATGCGGTGCTCACGTAGACAGAGCAACACTAACAATAACATATCCAACAAACTACTTGTAATTTCTGCTTAATCTATTATTTATTATAACATTCTCATTTGACTTTAGTTCCTAGTATTCTATTCTCTATTACTTAACCCTTTGACTCGTAGGATTTTTCTTGGTTGTGTTTTATGTGAGATTTATCTCATGTTGTTGTTGTTGTTCCTGAAAGAAGGTTAAAGCTATGAGGACATGATGGAGATAAACAAGACATAATTGCATGTGCTCCATGACATATATAGAAATGTACAGAAAATATTCTAATTTGTTAGGCACTTTATTAGGCATCTATTTAATCATTTGCTAATGACAACACACTGAAAACAGAACCTGAAGCACAGGTGCAGATTTACTGCAGACTTTCTAAGAACACAAATCACTCTGCTCATAACTGTTTGGCAAATTAGGCGATCTAATTTACTGATGCCACGCCATGTCCACGTTTACGTGCTGTTGCTACCTTGGACAGCCCGATGACAGCAAACATGGTTACACTCATTCGGTTTAGTGCCTCACTGCAATGAAACTGATTGATAGTTTCTAGGAGGTCACTCAACGTATCCTCTTGAGGCTGGAAACACGGATGTACTTGCAGTAGAAGGGGAGGACTGACAGTGCGGCCACTCGACTGACAACTGAATCCAAACTTTGTTGTCCATTTCTGCGAATGTATTCAAATGACTGTAAATGTAACTCTTGAGCTTTTGATACGTCAGCTATCTAATTTTGATTTTAATTTAATAGACATAGGCTGAGGGGACTGGTTATATTTTACATTGAGATGCAGAAGACTCAGAGTTACATTCAAACACAGACTGACAAGTCATTGTACAGAGGAGATCATCTTCAAGTACAACATTTTCCTCCATTCAAACAGATAGACTGACAGTTGTAAGACATTGTACAGAGGAGATCATCTTCAAGTACAATGTTTTCCTCCAATGTGTCGCAATGTGTTTGGCTGCAGCATCTGTGGTGTTGATGTTGTTGATACATCTTGTTAATTCTGCTGCTAACTCTATAAGAAGTGTCAGGTTATTTGAATTATCTGGCTTAATATCGCTTCATTATATCTATGGGCAGCCAGTGTGGTGTCCTTAGACGAGTAATTATCAATTATCAGTGTCTGGCGGGAATACATTGGTTGCTTTCGGAGCGGTTCTCACCTGCATGGAAATACCAATGAATAAATGCCCTGCGTGGTAGCTGTTTGGGTGTGTGCGTCTATCAACATTTTGATTTGCAGTTTTTAATTTTGCCAACAACTCTGACTGCACTGATTTCAAATGATCAAATCCAAGCACACTAAAGACTCTGCGGCAATAACTTAAACTACAGTATATTTAAAAAATATTAAGAATGTCAAACACAGACCTACAATACAGTAGCTAGATGGTAACATGGAAATTATAGTGAATAGCCATTTTGACTTCATTATTTAGTCTGACTTTGTGGTCATGAAAGCTCATTTCTCTTTGGAAAGTCATTTTACCCAAATGTTACGTCTCCTCTACGTCATTTTTCAGTTTACACAGAAGTGCTGGGAGCGTTTGCTAAGAGCAATCCGTTTCATTTCGTGATGGTGCTTGAAACAACCTTCAGTTGCATCAACCTCCACATTTTTGATGGCACCTTTCAAAGTCTGGCATCGGTTGGTGATGTAACCATCCTTCACTCTGCAAACAAAAACTGAAATTGACCTTCATTCCAGTCGTCAGTTAAAATGTAACTATTTGTGCCTATTTGTCAGGATTTGGATTGCTAGTCTAGGAAGGGTATACTTTGAGGCGAGGTAACTGCAGAAGATGTGCAGGCCCTCACTCTTTGCCATTTGCCATTATTTGATGTGGCCTGTGTACCTGACAATTTTCATCTTTCAGGCAATTTCTTCAAGAATGTAGGCGCATACAAAAAATGTATTCTGAAATTTGAACATTCTATTACAGAAGTCCTCCTTTAGCCTTACTCATGACTCACGATTACATCCTCCATCTTTGAGCCAACTTTTAATTTTCGAAGGTAAATTTGCAGACAGTGAAACTGATCAGGATTGCATGTAAGTACTGATGAGGCAAATTTTGAAAAGGAACATAATTATTGTGTTGAGTCTTTTAGGCACTTCCTCAGCTAATCACAGTATCTCCTAGACACACAACAGTAATTGCATTTCACTATACACACACACAGAGTAGTAAGATAAAGTAAGTAAAAGTAAGATAAAGCCCCTCCATTCATATTTCTCCAACCACTGAGAACATTTCAAAATGTCATTCATAGCAGAAATGTGCACATTTACCTGGAATAGTCGAAGCCCACAATTCAGTCTGATGATAACTATTTGACAAATTAAACGATGACCTTTTCACAGATTCACTTTCTGACACGATGAAAGACCAGATAAGTTTTATTTCATCCGGTCTGATTGACACTGACAGCTCTTTTCCTACGGATCCAGTGCACTAGTCAAACACATTGTTGTAGCTACCAGTCATTTTCCTGGTGAGTCTACAACAGACACATTTGGTTAAAAAAAAAATGTCCAGCTACAATCAACTCACAGTTTATCAGTTCCTCCATCCACTGTGTTAGTAAAAATTAAATGATTGTTACAAGGCCAACTCCTCGAGTTTTGTTGTGGATCTTAGACTTGTCAGTGAGTTATTATTGATAATATCGTAAAGCTGCTTATACGCCTGCCCTCACTCCATAATCCTCTTCTGGCTCTCCCGGAGGGCTCCTTGCCTCTGCTGGTGTTAGCAAACCAGAGTCCCACTAGTTCACTCCACTCCCTTCTGGTGAGCAGACATGAGCTGGGTTTTTGTCTCCATAAGCAATAAATATACTGAAAGATAAAGGGGTGGAAGGTTCACCAACCAGCCAACTCTGCAGGTTATTGCTTTCTATGGCAGAGCTGTATTTAGAGTTTGCTTCTCTGGCCTATGCTCTGCAAATAGACTCCTCATCTCCCTCCCAGTCAGCCCCTTGTTAATTTATGCATTAACTTGAATCAGATCCAGTTTGGAATTTCCAGTGGCATCCAGTCATTGGTGTGCAAATGATACCACGGTAAGTAATTGGATGGTGTTAGGAATACGATCAAAAACTGTAAAGCGGCTGGCAGAAGCAGGTCAACAATAAATCGCTCTCCCTTCTCAGCCATTAGGCCTCCACCCACACAACAACACATTTTTTCCCCCCCAGTTATTTTCATTTAAAAAGGAATGTCTTTGTTTGTGCCCAGCACACTGATAATCTTTTTGAACCCATCTATTCTAGAAAAACTGCACACACCTGGAGGGCACCATTACGAGTGGGTGCACTATCATTAGTTTAACCTTTCAAATGGAATTTACTTAATTTTGATTAAGCCCCACACAACCTCTTCCTAGAGTCAGAACTTGGCAGTCTAACTCAGCAGAGGGATATTATACATACGTGACTTAGACCACAGTTTAGAATTTTTAGATTGTCCCATGAACGTGGCTCTTGCTGCCCAGGAATACTGACACGCTCCAGATGTACTGCTCAGGCAAAACTTATGACATTTCAGAGTCGCCAAACTTGTCCTGAAAAAAAAATACACAACAAAAATTGGCTAAGACATGTAGTATTCATGTCATGAGCCTTTAAATAATGTGTTAAAAGTGTGCAAAACAGCCAAGTGTTATAATCAAAATCTATAAGATCTCGGTGTTGGTTGTTTTGGCAACACCCGTGAGTAGATTGGCAACTACAAGTGCACTCTAATAGTGGAGGTCCCATAGTGCCATTCAAAATAACACATGTATCAGCTAATGGGGGCAGCAAACCCTCCGTGGAGAGCTACTCTGTCACAAACGCAGAAGAAGAAGAGCAACTTGTTCATCTGTTTACAGCAGAGCCAAAGAAACCCTGGGCTTTGGAGATCCCTCACAACAACTCACATCTTTGTCATATCGTCACCTCGTCGTTTTCAAACATCAAGTCCCTGTTGTGTCTTTGTCGCGTCTTTGTTAAATCACGTCACATTAATAAACTACCCACGATTGGCAGTTGTCTTCCACATTGCATGAAATATACCATATGCATGCGTTTTGGCCCGTCGTCCGCATCGCTACCAACTTGTGCGTGCATCATGTCTCTTCAGTTCCATGTGCAGATTGCAGATTGTGAAGAATTAAATGTCATTAAAATAATGCAAAAACTGCACACTCACTTGCTCTTGCTGAAAATTGCCAGTGTTAACATGGGATGAAGAATAAGATTTCTTGTAGTCAATATCTTGTTTGATTGATTTTAACTTTTAATGCCACCATGGGAGGTGAATGAGATGCGGTATCCTCCGCATAATCACAGCCGTGTGAGGAGCCCTTCAGCGGTGTTGAAGTGTGGGTTCACACATTGTGTGCCCCCTGGTCAGTAACGCCACAGCAGATAGACATTGATCATGTTTACTCATGTCCTCAACGCTAACCTGCAGGTAATGACTCTCATTCTGATCAATGGTTCAGACTGGACTGCACCGAATGGATTCACTGTAAATGTTTTCTGTGGTTAGAAGCCACAGAGTGTCTACAGACGATACTTAAAGAGAGAAATGGCTCAATTCCTCTGTTTCACTCACTCGCTTTTACTTTCACTCCTGCCAAGAGCGCTCATTTGCCCTTGATTTTTTTCCTAAAGTTGGGGTGGGGGGCGGGGGCACTGTGCGTTCTGCCCAACTTCTTCTGTAGCGACTGCAGCCGAGGCCAAGGCTGGCTCGACATCCTGGCCTTGAATGGCTTCCCGTGTGGGCTGAATTCTTGTTCAGGACAGGTGTCACCAAGAGACGGATCACATGCCACCAGTAACGCCACCCAAGTAAAGTCCGATAGTTTGGTTTTGACCTCCTTGACTCAACGATCACTGACTAAACTTCCTGATGTTAGCAGCAGTGTGTAAAAACATGCCAACTATCAGTTCCTACTCCAAACAAAATAGCGGAAAGCATATTAACTTGGGGCATCCAGACCTATCGCAAGAAATTCACTTTCCCTGCCCATATGGGCCTACTTGGAAAATTCCCAGTATCGGGATTGGCTGGTGTACCTGCCGTTTCGGATGGGCATGAGAATGTATTGTCAGCTTAAGTGGCAAATCAAAATCAAGTTTCAACCCTCCCCCACACGTTGAGCTAATGTTATTTTGAATGACCTCATCCTAGGGCAGTTGTTGACATGTTGCCCTAACCTGCATGGATTGGCGGATAATGCTCTCCACACGGTTTTACTCTTTAGTCTGATTATGAAACTGGCACGTTGTTTTCTTCAGTAATATTCACACGTGACAGTAGGAGAAGCACAGGTTTGTGGCAAAATGAATGAAGGCTGAATCCCACTCAGCTGCTTCAGTGTCAGGGCCCTGGTAATGGTCACGCATGGCTTACTGCAACATGGTCACTTGAACTGAACAGGGCAGTCGTTGGTGGATTTTCCTACTACAACTTCAGAAGGTCAAAAAGGCCTGCTTTTAGACTGGCGAGGACGATTTCACACCCGGTCTGCCAAGTCAGAGAGACGGGGATGGTGTAGCGGTGGCACGAGTGGCGGACGAGAAATAAAAAGGTCAAGGAATGCGAGAGAAAGGGAGATCAGCTAGAGCTGCGGCTTCAGTAGCTCAGCTTGAAGAAACAGTGGAGGGAAATACTGCCAAGAGATAAGGATGACTGCCACACAGGGTTCCAGCCTTTAATCACAGCTACCACTTCTTCATCTAGGTTAGACTGAGGGCGGTGACTCACTCTCGCTTCTTGAGAAACTGGTACAATGGTATTATGAGTGTGGAATGGGGCTCGCAATACAGATACGTCTTAGACATTTCTTCAAAATCTAAATATATGTTAAAGTAAAGCAATTAAATATTGCCCTTTTAAATGATAAACACTATCAATATAGACTAATCTCTTTAAACCAACAGCTGCAGCACACACACCAGGCAATCTGTAGATCACTTTGTAAGCAGCATACAGTATGTCATCTGATCCCACGTGCCGAGCAGCCGTGGGCAGTGATACATGGTCTGTGAAGAAGTGAAGGAAAAAAAAAAAGGCTGCTTCCAGGATCCCAGGGGGATGGCACTTGATCATCTCATTACTATGGTGTGGAGACAAGGTCATGACCAGCGTGATTACAATTTACATTCCTGTGCAACGCCTTCGCTTTAACAGACATGTCAACTTCCCCCCCCCCCCCGGTAAGCCTGTTCGTCTTATCATCTATCAAATTCAATATTTTCACTTTGAACACTGCCGGCGTCTCTTAATGCCAGAACCGTATTCCGCACAATTGCATTACATGTATAATGCACTGTGTTTGATGCTAGAGAGGAGAAGCAGGCGGATAACAAAGGAGGGTCAGTCTGCTTTGCTCCCGGTTTATGTATTTCTTCCCATCCCAGGCTCATCTAATCACCTTTAATCAAATGCAAATGATGAGGATGGGGAATCTTTAATTCACAATAATAGGAACAAGGGGAGAGATGGGAGGAAACATACGAGCTTGTTAGTTACCACCATCAGTTTGCTCTCCAGGCGGGTCCTGGGGGGACCTCTTTTAATGTAGCACCATTTTAGGCAACAGATACCCGATCCCCAAGCATCTGAACTGGATGAAATTAAGCTAAATCAATCAAAGGGTAATTCTTTTTGGAGAAAGTTGACAAAATCTTTATTCCCACTGTTACCACAGCGCATCGCCTGGGGGATGATGCTATTGTAAATTCCTTCATAGGTCTATTAAACAATTATCCAACCATTGGTGCTCCTCAAAATGTCAATTTGAATAATTAGTCTTCATTGGCAGCAAGATGCCTCTCTTTCAGTTCATCATAATCCATTTACATACATGGAGATTCCATGACAGAGATCTCTTTGTTTTCTCTAATTCATTTTTTCAGGTCCCAGCTGCCTCTCCACAGCATATACTCTCCTTAATTTCATTAAACCCCCGGATTTTACTCCATCACACAGGTTGGGGAACAAACACATCTGTCTGCGGGGTGAGAAACAGCCTTCAACAGTTCTCATAAACTTCACACATGAATTTGGGGTTTATTATTTGTGACTGCATATGAATATCATTCCAGGGTATCATTTTAAACTGATGCATCCGATAAAAATGCATGTATTCAGTTTGCTTGTTTAGATGATCAGAATAAAAGAAGATATTTCTGTCATACATGATTTACTTTTACTCCGTGAATAACCCAGTTTTTTGTTTTTTTTTAAAGTTAACAAGGTTGTTGCTCAGCTTTTCATTCAGCACAGCGAGCGCATTATGCACTTGGAGTGATGTTCTGCCTGTTATCAGCAGGACCCATGTCCGTGAATTTCTTTTCAATAATTGTGCCAAGTGTTATCTCTCCCCTATGACAAAGTGGGAAAAAGTGATTTATTACCTAAATATACATTCTTTTCAGGCATATCACTACTTTGGGAAGTTTGATACAAGTTACACTTCTAGCCATGCTTGGCCAAGTACACAACATGAGAGGTCATATTATATTCCCATCTCATATTCTTGTATTGACCTCTTACAGACTTATATTTTAATCCCCAGGTACATGTGCTGTCACTTTCAGGAACACAGATATATAGCGAATACATCTGTAAAATGAGAATGCGTGTATTAACAAATACAATGTTCACCTTCATTTTAATTTCACACATATGCAAGACGTGGACGCAGGGAAATGAAATGTCTCTCACAGAACAGGACATTATGGGCGAGTGCATAACAATAAATAGGCGCCTAATACAAATCACACATGTAGCAGCCCCTGAGAGGAGCAAACACACCCTGAACAGCGACTCGGTCGTAAAAGCAACAGAGGAGAGGCAACTTGTTTATCTGTTCGCAGCAGACGCAAAGAAACCCTGGGGTGTATATATGAGAGGATAGAAGAAAATTAAGACACGTCATTCACCGTGTTATTATTGGCTAAAGAAAGTCAGTGCAATGTTTTTGTACGCAGAGCGCATTGCATTAAAAGCAAGAACAAGCAACTGGAATATTCTGAAGACATGAGGACATATTTTTGATAATGTTAGTACTCGCATTAATCTTGCGCTTTTTGGGTTATATCTTCATTGTGGAACGAAGTTATTGTATGTCGCTTTGGACAAAAACGTCAGCTAAATGATGAATGTATTGTAATTCAATATGAAATACTTTATCACGTTCTGCCTTGATGTCAAAGGCAGATGTCAAAGAATGCATGAGTATTCTCAAGCCTTGTGACCAAAAAACTAAAAACCTGAGGGGGGAGGGGCAGCTGACACCAGGCAAGAGGCGGAGTACACCAGTTGACCAGTCTATCACAGCATCAGCATCAACCGATATTTGCAGACAAACAACCATCAACGCTCACTTTCCCGCCGACGGGGTTGTTCGGAGTCTCGAGTTAACCAAAGCTGCATGACTCTGGAATGTGGGATGAAGACGGGGGTACTCGGAGTAGACCCACGCAGGCGAAGAGAGAACATGCAAACGACACCAAAACACACACACACACACACACACACACACACACACACACACACACACACACACACACACACACACACACACACACACACACACACACACACACACACACACACACACACACACACACACACACACACACACACGTACGTGGAAGTGAAATACATGCATGCTTGAGTGTGACAGGAGTAGGCGTGTGGAAGCAGAACGTGTGTATCAGAGAGGTTGGACAGGTTTGCAAGGCCCCTTATACACATTTCACATGGACTTGCAGTCACACATATACTGTGGCAAACACCCTTTGCCTTTTTGGAAAAATTGTCGCCAGAGGGGGTCTGAATACTCGCTAAATGTAGCGAGCAAAGTCGCTGAGTTGGCAAAACACTGGAAAAGCCGCTTGCAAGTAGCTGCTTTTACGAATAAAAACTCAAACTATGCACGAGTTGCCTTCTGTCACGCTGCTCTGCTCCTTCGTCTCTCGTCCTCTGGACGCTCCTTCCGCAGGCTCCTTTTCAAACAGGGCGCCGATTGGACAATTGAAGTCAGGTGTGCTAATCACTTCCCTGGTGCAGCTGGCGGTGCTCTCCTGAGCCACGCCCACCCTCCCGTGACACCTGTAACACCGTGCCCCGCGTACATAGTTCGCGGCCGCGTCCCCGAAACGCGCCACGTGACCACGTACATCTGATACTGGATTACTCCCTTTGAATCCCCGGACCGCATCGTCATCAAATAAAAAACAAACAAAACCGAGGTGACAGGTCCGCGTGGAGCAGACGAAGCGAAGCGAGGCGTGAGAATATGGAAAGCTCCAGAGCAGTGACGCAACCGCCACACACCCGCAAAACAATCTGCTGCCGTGGGATTTGGAAATACTGAACATTAACACCTTTTTCCTTTTACCGTGAAAGAATTGGAGAAATCCGATTTGAATCAATATGATTGACATCAACTCATTCAGCTGATACAATCTGCATTGCGTATTTACAATATAGATTTCCACAAATCCGGTGTCCTCCAATGAAGACCGGGAGAAATCAGGGCCAGACGAGGCCACAGAAGGCCGCTTATTATCTGTCGGCTGATGAGCGGCAGATTGCTGAACGTTCCCATGTGGGGACACCTGTCATACCTCCTGGGGACATGCACCTCACAGTCCTTGATTAACACTGATCCGGATGAAGATGTGTTATTTTTAGATGATGTGACGAGCAGCGGGGAAAAGGCTGCGTCCCAGTCCGGTTTCACTTTCTTTTCTTTTTTTATATTAGCGATAGGCGCAATCGGTGAATCTTCCCAGGTAAGGTGTGACGGGCTAATCCACAGAGGGGAACGTTGCTGTCTCAGCGATCCCCACAGGAGCCTGACAGCGTGAGGTGTTTGGGGAAACTTGTTTACATCATTACAAGTGCGCACTTGCACATTGTTCCTCCCTGTCTGAGTCGCCATTGCAGAATGAATTCATTGTTTAACAGTTCAGTGTTTTATCAAATGCGTCTGTGTGGCGAGCAGCTTGTTTTTTTTCCCCGCCGCCGTCGTGTTTTGTTTTTTTTTGGGGGGGCCCCGTTGAATATGCACCCTCGTCTGTGCTCGGATCGTTTTCGCTCATCTAATGAAACGGTGCCGAAAAGATCGGTTCCCCCAGAGAAATCTGGTCTCGCGTGATTACAAAATGAGACGCGAGCAAAACAAATCGCTCGCGACGGCCCCGCAGAACGTGAACCCGGCACTGTTCTCCCTGTTTCAGGGAGCCTCCGAATGTCTGCTAACACTCCGCATTTCACATTTGTTTATTCTGCCTCTTCGCGCCACCGGGGAATGTTAATTGCTGTTTGTCTATGCATGTTTGGGAATTTTGATTCATGATGATATTTTTTCTCTCCTCCATCCAAGGACAATTATCCAAACAGTACAGAAGATAACAGCGTTTGCTGGCAGCAAAGGCATACTTTTGACTGAAGAAAAATAATGCGGAGATATATATATATATATATTTTTTTTTACATCCTAGAGCTTTGCACAGACACAGTTGTTCCTGATCCTCACCCGGGGCTGAGGCTTCCCTTTGCATGACTAATAACACTGACGGCTTGCTTTTTACGTTTAGAAACCTTCCATTGCAACCTCCTGAGAGGTTTTTTATTTTTTCCTTAACCAACTATTTTGCTGTGAAACTTCAAGTGAATGAAACTGCATGATTTTCAACGAGCACTCCAAGAGTAAATGTACTCACGGATCAAAATTCCCAAACATGCAAAGACAGGCAACAATGGACAAACATTTTTTATTCTCATGGTGAAAGAAAAATGAGAAACAAAGATTATGGCGATCCAAATAGTTTTCTGTCCTGTGTTTATGACTTAAGAAGGAATTTAAAAAAAAATTGGTTATTCTTTCTTAAGTTCCTTAAAAGGTTTTTCATCAGTCAAACTGGTGGTTTTGCCATGCTGGAAAAAGAAGGTAACAGAATCATTCGATCAATTTTTGATTGAACTCAAACTATTTGAGTAATTCAATTCTCCCAAGTTGTTGTAACAACCTTATTTAAACAGAATTAAAAGCATTCAAGATCCATGTTTGTTTGGGTAGACAAGATAATGACAGTGGCATCACATCCAGGCAACTGTAGCGCTGGCATGACACGGTACATACAAGCTTCCTGTGCATTGTCACTTTTGGGCAAAGTTGCATATGCCAGCTTTAACTATGTGGATTTTTTGTTGTTGTTGTTTTCTTGGCTACTTGCTACCAAGACAACAATGTTGTTCCTGTTTCCGTTGTCTCGTTACCTTGGGATGAGTGGGGTGGGGGGATGACTGGTGATCCTGAAGCTGCTGTCCCAGGTTACACTGCAGACCTGGGGGTGTCTCCTGACACGGTGGCAGCTGCTGTTTCGTCAACGCATGCCGGCCCCTGTGTGCAGGCCCTCTGCTCACTGTTTGCTGCCTATACTGAAAATGTGGGAATGCCACCTCTCTTTTAGCTAACAATGCAATCCTGCATTACAAACACAATTAACATTTTGACTCACTATTGTGACAAGTGTTGGCAGGCACCGCGGCGTATAATCTATTACGGACCTTATCGCTGGTGTTGTAGAAGCTTATGCTAATCGCTCGCATCTCTCTTGACAGAGTGTAACACAAATCCACCAGCCACGTGCCGTCTCATTCGCGCTCGCCTGCACATCTCTCCCAGCCGTCACAAGTGAGTGCTGTGTCTTGTCCAGAGGTCGCCTGAGCCGGGGCCCGGTGGAGAGGAGCCCGGGCCACATCGCAGTATTTACAGTAGGAGAAGCCCGCAGGCCTAATTGGCACGGTCAGTGATGGAGCATATGCACTTTCCAGTGGGAGCCCATCTGACAGGGCCGCTCGCTGATGACTGCCCACATAGGCCCCATATGTGGCAGACAGAAGGGCCTGAGCGCACACTGCCCTTCAACTATTGAGGCCAAGGCCCCCGGCTTATACCTCGGCCTTTTACAGGACTTTATCCAGAGTCTGGAGCCAGAGCGTTGCCTCTCACCGCACACACACACGTGTACACACACACACACACACACGTGTACACACGTGTACACACACACACACACACACACACGTGTACACACACGTGTACACACACACACACGTGTACACACACACACATGTGTACACACTCGTGTACACACGCACGCACGCACACACGCACACACACACGTCAACCTGTCTTGTTGCTGCCACGTATGTTTTTTTCCGATCTCCTGCAGCCACAGTGTGGTGCGTTCATGGTTGTGCTGCTGTTATGCAGAATCACCAGAAAGACGAGTGGAGCAGGAAGAGAAATGTACAGAACAGCCATTCGCAGAAGGATGTTTAGATGTCATAGAGAGATTCTGATAAAGTTTTACTATATTGAACTATATTTTAATTGTATCTTTTTTCCTCAGTGATATTGCATGTTGACAGTCTCAGTTAATGTTTATTGGCCTCGCATTTGTCCCATCTTAGTCAGGGGGGAAAAAAATGTAGCTGACGAACATATCCCGTCGTTGTTGACGCTGACCAAATTAACACCAAGACAGAGGCACACAAACAGGGTAATTCACACACCGTTACCCTCGCCCTTCATTCCAGTCGCACACATCCTCACAGTGGACTCACAGCAGAAAATGGTGTTGAGATGCGACGGTAGCGAGAACTAAGGAGAGGGAGGAAAAAGAAAGTGAGGAAACACAGGGACCGAGAGAAGCTGCGTGGTGCGAGTGTGAATTCATCGGCCTCCAGCTGGGCAGTTAAATGGACTTGGTCAGACATTAGCATGCACAGGTCTAGCCCTGGCATTTAAGGTTATTCATTCCCCAGGCCGAAAACGCCCGGATACTTCCTGAATCAATGTCTTTTTACCAGTTGTTGTTCGTGCCAGTTGTTTCCCTGCACAATCGTCGGCAACACTCTCAAACCAAGCCACAGGTCGGCCCGAGTGCACCACACGTTCTCAGTGTTCTGGGGGGCTGCAGATGTGAGCGCATACTCAATCAGGCTGTTCACAGGAGCCCCAGCCTCACAGTGCAATTCCGCTACCCAAGGTGCATCTGCTCTGCTTGTACCCACAGGAACCCCATGCTGTTGGAACTATTTCACAAAGTCAGACAAGTCATACAGCGGCTCGGCCGCTGCCTCAATAACAGCGGATGTATCGTCGGCCGCAAGGCCAGGGGGAAACAGTTGGATATTGGCTTGACTTGACATTGCATAGGGTTTGTTCATTTTGCTCCACACACTGGGAAATGTCTGCGCGCATCTCCTTGCGTGCACATACAGCCATTTTCCCAATAGCAGAGCTAGAGATAAGGATGCGCCAGCACATCACAAGCGATACATTATGTGAACCGACGTTTCTACATTGGCAGCGATCTCCCCTTCACCCACGCCACGTCACCTGCCCATTGTGCTGCAGGGTGGCGCAGGGGTCATCAGATACTGTAACCCTGGGGACTTTCACTCGGCATCATGAAAAAAAAATGGAACACAATTCATGAGCAGGAGAAGCAAGGGCACTACACACAACTGTGAGACTACAACAGTTGAGACTGTATTCAACTGAAAGTGCAGCATTCCCTGTGAACACTCTCTTGCCCCTTCTGCTTCTGCTGAGTTTTATCCATTTCAAATACACCTCCAGTCACAAAGTAAATAGATTGTGAGTTTCCGCGCTGCTTTACTTCTTTTTTTATGCTGGGAGCAAAATGTGATGTTTCTGCCTCTGTTCCCCAAAGACGTTGGCTGACCCACTTTCCCTCATCCCGCGCACCTTGAGGGTGTTAACGGAGTGGGGGATATTTACAGTGCTGTGTTTAGAATCAATCTGATATGATTAAGTAATGAGTCCGGAATGATTAGAGGAGAACGCATTAAGCAGTGCGGTGTACGGTCACATGCGTAGAGGAAGCCTTGTTAAAGGCTTCAGTGGCTCACAGTGTGGTGTGGTTGTAGACCTCTGGCGTTGGAATTAACGGAGTTTCACTCTGGCACAGATGCATCTCCATTTCAAAAGGCTGACAACCTCTCATACGGTGATCAGTGTCACAAAATTAGAATCAACCAAGGTGCCGTGCTTAATGACAAAATGTCATGGTTTCAATGACTGTGAAAATGGCTTGTTAAGTTATATTGTAGCTCTTCTACCACTACACACAAGCTTACATTGTCGAGTGTAGGAGGTGTTAGCTGGTCATCCCAAATCACATTTGATTGGATACATTTCTCCAAATACTGTTTGAATGTTCTATTGAAATACATGTATGGAAATGAAATGAGTATGAACCCGTTATACCACCAGAAGTAGTTGTGTACAGTAAGACAAATTGCCTCAAGTGATGTCTGAGAATGGAGTTTACAGACGTTATCATTTAGCATGAAACACTACAATCATTGGATGAGTTGCTGGTGGTCAAGGTGCATTTTGGGTAATGGAATGGATCTTTAAAAAAAAAAAAATATTGATTCAGGATTTTTATGTAGCCTTCTTTTGAAAATTAATTTGAAGAAATATGCTTAGTGCAAGGCGGCACATTGGCTTGGTGCATGGTTAGCAGTGTCGTCGCCTCACAGCAGGAAGGTTCTTGGTTTGAAAGCCAGGTTCAGACCATCCAGGGCATTTCTGTGTGGAGTTTTTCATGTTCTCCCCGTGTCTTGCCTGGGTTCTCTCCAGGTACTCCCCCACAGTCCAATGACATGCAGGTTTGGTGGATGAGAGATTCTAGGAGGAGTATCTTATGCGCTGGGGACCTCTCGCTCCAAAGAGTACCCAAAGAAAATTAGACATGAACCAAAAAAAAGTATAGCATGTGAAAAAACATTTTTTCTCTCCTGCTGGCACACCATGAAATCAAAGGCGATGCTGCTCAGCTTTATAAACATGTTTTTAACATTTTTATGTGCATTTTCAAGTACAAAATGAGAAGAAAAAAGTGTTTTTGTTCGTCATTTGATTCCTGTCCTCTGCCGGTCCATTGTGGATTGCTACAGTGTAACTTGCTGACTAGACATTTGATCAATAGGCCCGTGTATTGATTGAAATGCTTATTTTCCCTCTGTAGGTGATCTTGATGCTGACCAAACTATTTGACTTCAACCTCAACAGCGTGACTGAGAGTTCATTATGGAGGTAAGCTTATCGCACTACACACACAAAGCTCATGACATTTCTAGAAAAGCCTTGAGCAGCCATGAGCTACGTCACGATAAATTGGTCAGAGGGGATGGCTGGACTATATGTTTCTGATGTTTATAATCCTGTGGCTTGAGCTGCTCCCAACTCTGCTCCTAGGTATAGAGAATACCAACACTAACAAGGATCTTGTTACATGAATTCATGGAATGTTCGAGGCTTGAAGAAGAGGCAAGTCAAAGGAAGATCTCTCAAATGACACGGCTGAACTGCCCTCAAATGTTTTTTAATGTCTGTGGGCACCAAAAATCCCCTCACTTGAAAGTCCCTAATCAACACCGCTGGAGCTGGCAGTTTTATCCAGCAAATTACCTTGACCGGCCATGAACACAGCGTAGCCTTGCTTGGAGTGTCGGCCTCGTCTCCGACTCGATTCTGATGTAATTTTGGTACAGTATATGCCTGCTGGGGACGAATGTGGCTGAGTTACTGTCTCAGGAAAAAAAAAAAAGAGAAAAAGAAATAGAGTTAATGAAAGAAGATCTGTGAAAGTAATTATCATTATGAGATATATTTTTCATTAACATTGCTGCCAATGAAATGTAGCACCACGGGCATGAATAGCTCTGTCGAAGAAAAGACCTCAGAGGGAAGGATGAGGATGGAAAGAAATTAAGTGCGTGAAAATGAAAAGGAGGAACGACTTTTGAAAGGACTGGTGAACCCCGTGATGTTCAAACTCTGTGCTAAACCTAAACAGATAATTGTTGTCATGCGCTGCATGTAATGAATGGCAATAGTTTGTTGTTGAACGGAGAAAAATTGGGATTTTTTTTGTAACTTTTTTTCAAACGTCTAATTTCACCTCTGTAACTTTTGGCATAATCAGTAATGAAGTCGTTTTTTCCAGCCGTTTAAATACAACTAAACCTGTTTGAACCGCTCAGAGTCGCAGCTCTGTTTTGAAAGTAAATGTGTGAAAGCACAACAAAACAAATGATTACATAACATATTAACATAAAACCAAGTACAAAAGTAAAACGTGAAAGAAATAGAATATTATGGTTCTGACCTCCACCAGAGCCTCAGTGTTTACTCAAGGCTCTTCTGCAAGTTTTGTTTAGAACTGCTTTTTGTAATTCTAGGGGCAATCCCAAAGTTTGCAACAGATGCCGGACTTCCAAATGATTTCTATTTGATGTAATGGTGCGGCCGTGAAAATGAAGTATCTTCACTGAAGTGTTGGAACCAGCTGATACTCGCGCTGCGAATAATGAACTGAGTGTCGATGAGTGTCAGTGTGAGGAGAGTGTTTAAGTTTAAAGAAGCGTGAGGGGTAATATGAAAGTAAAATCAAGAGTCATACACGTTAATACCAGTTGGCATGTCAAATGATATTACACTTGCATACCCACTTAAGCGCACGAACCAGCGGCAAACCTGTGCCATTCAGTTCACTGTCTCATTACCTGTTGTGAGTCATCATCATTTTATTGCACATTGTCTAGATGGATAAAGCAGTCCCAGGAATAAGAATTTAAGATCTGTCAAAGAGTCGTACATCTATACTGAGCTTTGTATTTGCTAAGGTAATTTTCTAAATTTTAAGTTTTAGCCTCAAGACTCAGTGACAAGTTGATCCATTTACTCCGCAGCATAACAGCTTAATTTTTGTGGCAGAGCTGTGAGACGAGAAAAGACATTTGTGTCTGTTCCCCTATCAGAGTTCAATTAGACCGAAGTCTGCCGTGACTGACTCAGTGTCCTGGGTTTCTTACAACTTGTGCAGCTGACTCTGTAGGTCTTTCTCACTGCGACACAATGACTTACAGTGGTAGTGTCGGTAGTTGAATCTTTTTCAACTGTTGAGAGAACCACTCAGCTACAGCGAGCTGCATCCCAGGTCTCTAAGATAAGTGAGTATAATTCACACCGAACAGTAGTGTCAATCTTTTCATCTCACTCGCAGTTACAAAGTCAAGTGCCTGAATGTTTAATAAATATTGGACTATTGTTGGCATGTTCAAAAGTTCTCATTGTTATTTAGACTAACCTTTCATTCAGGTTTCATTATGTGAAAAAAACATCTTTAACTTAATTAAAAAAATTAAAAAAAACTATTCGATTCAATTCTGCCTCGACCAGTTAGGTTGACAGATGAGAAACGAAAGAGAGAGGAGTGTTGAGTTGAAGCGGCAGAGGCGTGAAATCAGGAAGTGTAGTAAATATGTATTTGGACTACTTGCTGCCTTTCCTGTCAATAACAATGCAGCAGCTGCTGCAGTTATATGACTTACAATTATTATTATAGTAATCGTGTTGTGGAACCTGTATTGATATTGTATCAGGGGGTTGTTTGCTCAAATGTACACCATCACCGTCGACCCGTACGATCACATAATTCTAGTCAATTTATCTGAAACCAAACTAAGATGCGTTCAGTGAAGTCGTCCCCAGAGGTAACCCAAAGGTTGACGGAGCAAACAACGTATGGTAGGCTGCGTCGAGGCTCGAGTTCTCAGGTTCTCACCCACAACTGTGGCAAATGCACCAGCATACGACTGCGTTTGCCTCAGAGAGGATCAGATGAGGCTGTTGTTCTGGGTCTCTGACGATGGTAGCACGTTACCCCTTCTAACCGTGCATCTAGGACTGACATTTCACTCGCGTGTTCTAAATTAAGAAAACAGAGCTCCTGGTAATGGGGGCGTGATTAACGGTGCATGTGGGCACTCAGACAGACTGACAGAATGACACGAGTGAACGGATGATAAGGGGGACGGGATAGTGACAGTGCAGAACATTAGCGGGCCATTTACAGCCAGGAAGATGGACGGAGCGGCGAAGCAACCGATTACGGCATTAAAGATAGCCAGAGAGCCGGCACTCCTCAGGGAGGGTTTGTAGGTAAACTGGGCATCTCTGCCTGTTGTGGCTCCGTATACCAGCGTGAAGTAACACATTGTATCGGCCTACTTACATTTGAAACCATGTCCTTGCATGAGTATGTCAACCTCATGCAAGCTCTGCTAGGTTGACAAATTCATGTAAGCATTAAGCTGCTTTAAGCCGCTACTTTCCGCTGCATGCTTTTATACACAGGCTTAGAGTCGTTTCTGTTCTTAAACCAGAGGCCTGTATCTAAGTCTTATAGAATTGGCCTTGCTGCACCGGCACCAAATCCGAGACCTGAGCCCGACTCAAGACTCAAGTCTGTATTTTCACTTCAATTCAACCGATGCTGACAATTAGCTCTTCTGGCTAACGCAACTAGAACCACATTTTTCAAGAAGGTTCATGCAGTGAAATGCCTCAGGACTGAAACAGATTCATGGATGTTTTGCCGCCTTCAAATGGAGGTCATGTTTACTGTGTTCATGCACATTTGAACATCCCCCCATTATTAGTTTGACAATCTCGGACCTAAGAATTTTTTAAAGCTCTTAGTACAGGAGTTGTGATTGTGTTTTGCAGAGGCCACAGCATGTCATTGTTCATTGGCTATTAAGTTAATTTATTGCAATTTTAGTCAAATAGAGTGTATTTGTAATGGTTTAATACTTCTGAGGAAAATGTTGATATTCCCAATGACTTCATGTTTTCCCTCTGTCATTACGTTACCATCCCGCTAGCTTGCTGATAGCCTCTGTGGTATCCCTCTTGCCATTACCTAGCAGTGGTGTACCCATGACTTTAAACAATTGAACACCAACAAAATAATGTGTGCACATCTTCCAATGTCGTTACCACAAGATCAAGACTTCCATATGAAGGCAACATTTGTCCCCATCAGTCCAACACTGGAAACTTCAGGTGACAAACTGGGACTCAATGCTGATTCCTTCAGTACCAGTATGACATCTTTGTGTTTGGATGTTATGAATCTGAGAAGAAGCGGTGTCGTAATTGTGTGGTAAAACCTTCATTTATCATTTTCTGAAAAGAATTTGTGCATGTCGACATACAAATAACAGCCTTTACACGACTAGTGACCTGTCTATCAGGGCTCTTGGGATTGCCTTTTCTCACAACGTTTAACCGCACTTTTTTTTTTAAACAAACTCTTGTTGAGTGATGCTTCATGAACGGAAGCTTGCCACCAAACCTGGCAGGAACATGATGGAAAGGGTTTGCGGATGAGGACGGGAGGGTGGGAAGGGAATGATTTAGCCCATTACTCAGAAGATATATCGTCGCGGTATGCAGATGGTTTCATAAATTCATTTCGGGACACTTGGCTCAACTGCGATTCGTCCACTGTCTCGAGCAGTGCTCCAAGTGCCTCGGTGTGTTAACTATGGCAGCATGCACACAGCTCTCATTCTCTGAACCACGGTTAATCAAACTCCCCAGTGATAATGTAAAGGCTGCGTAGCAGCTGCTTATCAACATATAGTAGACTCTGAACATTATAATTGAAACCCTTAGTGAGGGTCAACATAATTCTAATCCTATTCACGAAGGGGGAGTTGAAGGTGTTAGGCTATTGGATTTGTGCGCGTGTGTATGTGAGTCAAAGAGTGGGTTTCAGCTCAGTCGTCCTCCTAGCATATCCACAATCCATTTTCCACAGTGAGCCATGTCAGTAAAATGTGAATCATATATTTCTTGTGTGGTCATACCATGTTTCCCAACCCCCCCCAACCGATCCAACATTTTGACAGTGTTAGCTCACCTATACAGCCTCTGTGGCGCGAACATCCGCAAAATGGATAAAATCACAGCAATGTGGTCTGAGCTGCATTTTCACACCCACACATAATCACTGAAGGCCTTTCAGTTTGCCCTACCAAAGCGGTGAGGCTTCGCTCAGAATCGTTGTCCTTGAGAAACTATCATTTTCCATTTAATGTAACTTTCATCTTGCTGCCGTGGTTGGGCCATTTCATTGGTTCATGCTGGAAGTTGGCGTGACACTAAAAATAAGTCATTGGCCCCTAAATCAAAAGATTCCGTAATGGGGACCAATCAATAGCCTGATGTCATTGTCCCATGCTCCTGGCTGTTGATGGTTTCTGATGAATGATACTGGACTCATCCAGGGAAAGTTCACCGGGGGGGCGATGATTTCGCTCCCAATTGAAACCAGCCTTTAATAAATCTGAAGGGGCCAGCAGATGAGAAATTGCCATTAATATTTCTCTATTTTCATGCCGGCTTGTCGGCTTGATGCTCTCAAAATGAATAAATAAATAAATGAATCATACAAGGTAGTCAGTCTGGATTTAACAGCCACATGGAAAATAGGTGGAGGGAGGAGAAAAACGAAAGTTGATGTGAGTGGATTCTCCATCGCAGGAGACATTTTGCGTTGTCTTTGCTGTATTTTTAAGATCTGCATGCGTTGTGCTTTTTCCCTGTGTTCATGTGAAATTAGAATTGCTCCTCGATTGAGCCTCAGGGCTTTCAAAGTAAATTGCACCAGACAGCTCGGATGAGTCGCTTTTGGCCACAGATTGAAATTCAGCAGAACACAAATTTCCCATTAGCACGTTAACCAACATTTGAATATTTCAGCACTCATTCGGAGATGGTCTTAAATTGAGCTGGTTAAACTTGCTCCTTCATTCTTCTCTGTGTAGTTAAAGGGAATCATAAGCTGCTCGTCAGACATGTCAGAAAAAAGCCACAACTCCGGCTCCATGATTAGAGATATGAGCTGTTATAACTCAAAAGCTAGTACGAAGTGGACATGAATTTAGAATCATGGCAGAATGTCAAGTTAACAGACAGACGATACAGAAGTATTTGAGAAACAAGAAGCATGAGGAAGAGATGAAGATCATTTTTTAAATTGTAATTTATCCAATAATTCAAATTACGGTGAGTTTGACGGTTAATCAATTAATACTTTCATACTGCCATTGAACAAAGGTAATTGGAACACATTGTCTACATCAGATTAAAAACAATGACATGTGAGGTTTAGGCATCATCGCTTGATACAGCACGTAGCTACTTATAGGGATGTGGAGCCCCAGATATTCTTTCATTCCTCTTGACTTGTGGTAGGATGGTCTAATGAGAGCAGTTCACACTTCAGCTTCAACCTTGAATAATGTTGAATTAGTATTTTTCTTTCACCTCCTCATTGTCATGTTCCACTCGTTGCCTCCTTGGTCCTTCAATGTTTCTCCAAAGGGGTTTTAAGCTTTTTGAACCTTGGGTCCCTCGACACTGCTGTATTCAGGTTGTTTACATTTCTGCATGAATGCCACCACAACTCCCCGTGCAGTGTGTTTATTGTAGCTGGCAGCAAGGGAGTTTATTCCGTACTAGGTTGCAAGTTAATCACTCAAGTGAATTTCTATTGAACCACACTGATAATGGTGGTGATACACATCTCCATTGAATTGGTAAATGGACGGCATTAATATGGCTCTTTGTTAGTCTTATTGACCACCCAAAGTGCTTTACAGTCGAAGTCACGCTCATCCATTCATACAGCATTTCAATGAAGAGCACTTTTTCTACCACACATCAATCATACACGGTAACCACAGCCATCAGGGGCAATTTAGGGTTAAGTGTCTTGCCCAAGGACACGTCGGCACTCGGACTGGAGGAGCAAGGGATTGAACCAGCCTACTGCATATGTTGTTTTCGTGTGTATTATACAGCGTACGATGTAAATGCAGCAGCCGCCCAGACTAGTGACTGCGATGCTGTGGCCCCATGCACACACGTGTTGCTCCACTGAGCACAAAGGGACTTAATTACGTCAGTGCTCTTACCCCCGCGCACCCCGAATTCTCACGGGCGGAGCTTTTTTTAATTGCAAAAAGTAATCCCTCAGGCGTTCATCAGACCTCTCTGATTTCATTTCAGGTCAACCGACTACGGAGCAACGTACCAGAAGCTGAACGACAAAGTCGGAGCAAAGACGATACTCAGTTACTTGTATGTGAGCCCAAACAACAAGAGGAAGGTAATGTTGCCCTTTTTGTTCTTTCCTTTGAGTGTTGCGACTGTGCGAGTGTGCTCTCATTTCTCTTCACTGTTGGTCAAATACAGGCAGACTTACTGATGCTGTCTGACTCATCGCACTCTGTTTGATTCCCGACACCCCCTCTGTTGCCTTCTCCAATGTCAGAAAAATTCACGGACAACAGTAGCTTGTGGCAGCACAATGAACAAAACAAACACATTTTCCAATGTTTGAAATTAGCCTGGCTTCATAAGCCTATATATACGTTTATTTGGAGAAAAAAAAAAAATATATATATATATATGTTTCTCCAAAACGATGAACAGAAATAGAATAACTTTGAGCCATTCCTTCAGGTGGTGTCCGTGCAATTCACTCGAAGGTTATAACCATCTGCCTGTGCCCTTACTCCCTTTACATGACTCTGACCAGGGAAGGCCATTTTCTTCTAGTTACTTAGGGGCTGCGTTTCATTAGTGGTTCAACATGCCCTCGTTCACTTCCCCTCAGTACTCGCCCTCGGGGGGAATCCCTGCCCGCCATCATGAGTGTCTTTCCATTTGTCTGAAAAACTGAAGTGAACTTGGTGAGATTGACCCTCGGCTGAGGGGTGAGGGAGCAGGTGAACAACGATGGTCACTCAAGAGGTGGATATTGCCCACAATGCATTGCAGTAATGCATTTGGTGCAAGAGAATACGTCCATGGGTAGGTCGCAGTAATGTATGTAAAACTCTGCGATTGCTCACCGTAAAAGAAGAATGGCAATAACAAGGATGATAATGATGAAACAGATCACAAACAGAAGTTTCTGAATCAAAGAAGGAAGCAGCAATTTACCAGGTGCCGACGTATTGGAATCATTCGTGGAAAACGCCTTTGTCTCATTGAAATGACTCTGATTTTTTGTAAGAAGCAGTATAGCGCTAAGCCCACAACTGGCGGTCGATCCATGATAGTTTGGGCTGAAACTAAACAAGGGCAGATGCGTTCCATTTCAATCCCCCGCCCACTTTCCCTCTGCTCCCCAAGTGGCCTCCGTTTGACTAATGCTGTTACGTAATACAGAGTGCTGAGGGGAAGTGAAGTAGGGCATTTTGAACCACTAATGAAACACGGCCATTGTCTAATAAGGAGAACGAATTAAGTCCCACCCTTTGTTAAGAATACTAGCTGCTCTGTCTGTGCCAGCTGATGAGATTGAGATAGGAGCGGGACCTGAACATAGAGAATCACCACTGCCACAGAGGGAGGCTGGAAGGTTTTCATTATGAATTATGTATTACAGAATTACTCTAATTATCATAGATTGCTATCATTGACTTACTTGTTGTGTGCACTCGTTCTAATTGCGCCACATCGATATCTGCTACGGGTCTGATGAGAGGACTCAAGTCTCATGAACACGAGTAAAGAAGCTACATCTTTAATTGGGGAATCTAAATGGTAAAGTCTCAAATGTTCATCATGCAGGAATTTGTGCATTTGACCCTCTGAGCTCGAACCTGTCATATACGACAGGAAATGCCTTCGTGTTATAAAAGTCCTCATAACATTAGATCAGTTTATGCCAGCAACTTCGGTTTGTTTTGAAGGGAAGCTAACACTTGCGCCATTCCAGGCAGGGCTTCCGTGCGATCGTGGCCCTTTCAGAAGATTTGTGGTGCAGCCTGGAACTTCAGTGTCTTTTCGGAGACTTTGTCCATGACAATAAATCAAACATTGAATGACTTTCATCGCCATTTTTATCCCGTTTTTCATGACGTCAAACGCTACTGTTGTGGTAAGCGGACTTCTTGCCGTCCATTTTGGATCCACTTTGACCAATCAGAGGCTTTGTTTCCGACTTTGTATCAATCAGACGCTGTGTTGTTAACAGGTTGAAAATTTTGAAGAAAGACAATTTTTAGAATGAGAACAGGACCTCTCACTCCTCCTGTTTTTACTACTTCTGACAGTTTAATCCTCTGTGTCATTGCAGACAGGAAAAGTGACTTCTTGGGTTGAAAAACCAATGGACTTATTTGTAAAAAAAAATGTACATAACTTTTGATTTGTATTACTAAGAATGTTCATTAGGGGTTTTGAAATTCGTGTAGTCTCTTGTCCACATCCATTTTCTCTCGTTTGAACGTGTTGCATTCATCTCAAGGTTTTAGTGCATCTGGAGAGATTTTCTACAGTCGCATGATTCTCGGACTGCTACTTGATTCTCGGGGGAACTACAGGCTTTAAACACCTTTGCAGATTTTACATTGTCATCATGTGGCAAACACGGCGTCTCAATGTAATCCGTTTACAGACTTGATGGCCTACCCATCCATCTCTCATGCCTGAGGTGATTGAATGTGTGTGTGTGTGTGTGTGTGTGTGTGTGTGTGTGTGTGAGTGGTGATTCAAAATGGGAGGAAGGCCAACTTAGTTACACATTAACTTCTTTGCCATTGCTTGTAGACTGGATTAACAGTGCATGTTTTGTGAGACCTTGGCAAATCCAATGAAGAGGTTCAGAAGCTTTTCTAATGAGGCAGCTCTGCGAGGGGAACCCATGAGCCATTTTTAGTCCAGGAAGAGTGGCTCACTCGACACCACCAAAAAAAACCAAACACCTTTACGGGTTGTTAATATGTTTTCACGCACACAGGCAGGGACAAACAGAAATACTTGGACACACACACATCAGGCTCTCACGTACACACACACACACACACGCATACACGCACACACGCACACACACACACACACGTAGTGTCTGCCTGTGTCTGTCGACTTTCATCTCATCCGTCTCCCATCACTTACATTGGCACATGGGCTCGCATGCTAATTATCTTTTGTCTCACGCACGTTCACACACCCACTCTGGGTCCTGCTTCTCACGCAGGCTCATCGTATCCCCATGGTGCTAAAGCATGACATTTGTAATGATTTTGAAAATATAAACAAGACAGAAAAGTCCACAGCTACACCAGCAATCCCGGAGGCTATATTAATAACATACAAGTATGAAAACAAAAACTGTTTGGTGGAACAACTTTGCTACTCTCGGGTCATTACTAAACTCTGATTAACGCAAACAAATGAGTTGTCAGGCTCAGTTTTACATTTCCAGATTCATGTTGGACTGAACCCGACAAGCTGAATGTAGTTGAGAGTCTGTTGTGATTTGAGTATTGACCATTTCATGTCATGTTCAAGTCATATTGGAGTTATTGCTGCTCTCCTTTCCGCTCCAATACAAATCTGAATTGGTGTTTAATAATGCAGCAGTGCATGAAAACCAACCAAACAGACAGTGGTTCTCAGAGAGTCCTTTTTCTTCACTTTCTGCCAATTCATTTTGTTGTAGATGGAATTCTGAAACTATCAATTTGCCTTTTTTTGCCCTTCCAATCTAGATTCAATAACCCATAATCAGTGAAAACATGGTTTTGCATAGCAAAAATGATTAAAAATTGAAAAACGAAATATCACAATTTTACTAAAGTATTCACAACAGTTGCTGTGGAACTCGCGCGTCGTGTTTGATTTAGTCGTCCTTGGGATGTGTCAAGAACATGATTGGAGTCCAGTTACAAACGGCACGCACATGTTCCTGTAAGGATCCAAACTACACACAGCGTATCAGGACAAAGACCAAGCCACCGAGTCCAAGGAGCTCTCTGTAGTCCTGCGCGATAAAATAGTGACATGGCATAGATCGGGACAAGAGTATGAGACCATTTCTAAAACTATGAGTGTTCCCAGGAGAGCAGTGACCTCAACAATGTGTAAATTAAAGAAGTCTTCCAACCACACGGACTGCAGAGTCGGTCACCTGGCCAACGCGAGTCACTGGTTTGGAGTTTGCCGGATGACATTGGTGGGATTCTCTGGTCATGTGGTCACTTTTTGTGACATTACGAGGCAGTAACATCCGACCTGAGGGATCAGATCACAAGTGGACATCTCTCTCTCTGATCTGACCTGTATGTAAATCAACGTGTACATCATTTCCGTTTGCAAAAGATCAAATGCGTCGCTCTTTTTGGCAAAATAATTGAATATGCAATGCGCCGGGTCGAGCCATGCTCACGTCTCTCACACCGCTCCATTCCCGACAGGAGTATGAACAGTCATTGCTTTTCCACCATGCCGATCCCCACCATCGTCTGTGTATTTTGCAGAAAAGCCACAATGCTCCTATATACACCGGACTATAAATGATGCGGGTGGCTCCTCCAGATTTTAGTATTTTAGCTTATCTTTAGTTTACTATACTAACACGTTTGCATGATGACATGTGCACAGTTTGCATGTCGGCGTGCTAATGTTGATACATTAAACGTTACTGTGAAATGCTAATGTTCATATTAACATGCATTTTAGCGTGCCATGGTGTGCTTTAATATTAAAAGTAGAGCTAAGTCGGACATGAATTCGTTCGTTGGACAGAACTTTTTTTTAACCGTGGTCCTACGTGACAATTGGGATTATATACTGTGTGTGTGCAACACATCGGATGGCACTTCCTCCAAACAGGAGGAATTTCTCATGCACACACAGACGCACACAAAGTCTGTGTATTACCTCCCACACGCGGTCATTTCCAAGCGCACGCACACGCATTCTTGTGAGGGAGGAGAGAGACTGCAGGTTCTCCTCTGTGTCCCCCGGCATGACGCCATGTGACTGCCGCTGGTGGCAGACAAAAGCCCCTCTCTTCACACAGTAGTGGAAGTAAATCAGGCCTCTGTGGCTGTGGGGGGGGGGGAGAGGGAGTAAAAGCAGCAGAGGACGGAGGGAGAGAGAGAGAGAGAGAAACAGCACAGGGAGCGAAAGAGGGAAATTGCGCAGGAGATACGAGCGGGGGAAGAGAACGGTGGAGCGGTGAGTGGAGGAAAATGACGAGAGAATGACAGAGCAAAAAAAAAAAAGAGACATTGAGAGATGGCCCCGGGGTCATGGAGAAAAACTGACAACACAGCGATTACATCAATTTTCATATTGTGGCTTCACACTGGGCCTACATGAGAGAACACACATTAGGGGAAATTATTTTAGGTTTTAGCCTGAGATTTCTGTGTGAGAGAGCACATTATTACAGCAAATGGCTTGGGACGGACAGTTCTATGATGACAAAAAATGAAAAATCAAAAAACCTCAGATTGCAGTCGCATGAAAATCGTTATGGTCTCCCATGGTTTGTAAAGAAAGAGGGATTTTCCATGGGAAGTGTTTGGAAGTGAACAGTGGATTCAGTCTGTCTCTTCTCTTTAAGGAATACAATAACTGCTGTGTCCATCGCGAATGTATTGACTAAAGCGACAATCTTGCGCGTGTCTCTGTTTGCATGCAAAACAAATCCGACCTGGTGCGGTCCAGACGTCGTCAGCGTGCAAGTGGGTGGACTAGGAATTCACCTCAGATGAGACCTCTCCCACTGACCGCCGCTTCAGAGACTCTTTGTTCATTCTCGTACCGCTTTGAGATACGAGCTCAAACTTGAAAGTAAACTATTATATCATATCATCGAAGTGTCCCTTAACTGGCGTTGACAGTCGGAGCGCAGTCGGGCAGAAAGACCGACAGATCCGTAAACTGTCAGATGAAAGAAGGCAGAGTGTCCAAAGACTTGCAGCGTGACGCAAAAACTTGAAGGAATTTCATGAATAAATTCTTAAGCATTATATGATATCGGTGCCTTTTTGTGAGTGTCGGGGCAGCTCAAGATATATTCATGTGGAGTGGGAATTAACGTTTTGTTGAATTGTTTTACTGGTTTAAACCATTCCATTCATTCAGGTTACTGACTTGATGTGTAAAAATCTTCACAAGGCCGCTGACTCTGCGTCAACTTGTCCTGAAAGGTCATTTGGGTCGTGGGCAAGGAATTTAAAGGAAGTGTAGTCGAACAGTTGTTTTAATGTTCCTTGAATGTAGGGATGAGATGATAATCATAAATCCGATGGTTCAATTGAGTATTTTTAAACAACTATAGTGGATTGTGGAAAACATCATGAACAAGCAGATCAAAATTAGCAAGTGATGGAAGAAAATACAAAAACAAGGAAAGATCTGCCCAAAGGTTTGTCTAATGTTACAGGAGAGTTTTTCTGGACGAGCCCCTTAAAAGTGACGGAGCGAGTTTGAGGATCATGCTGTAAACCTTCCGTGCTGCCACCTCTGAGGTTCGGCCGGCACAGTATTTCCAACCACAACGATATCCGAAGAAAACAAGAGTTTGTAAACGTTTGCCGTAGCTTGTGGACGGGTTCGATTGTTTTTGAGGCCGCGCTGGGGAGGTGGTCTGCTTTGCTCGAGGACAGGCAGCTTGTGAAGCGATGCTGAGAAATAATTCCAAAATTTGCAGTTTGTAAAGCTGAAAAATCAATCTATAAATGTGTGGAAAATAATATTTGCATTTGTGTAACAAAAACTGAATAAAGTCTGTGAACAAATGATAGCAGTGAATACATTAAACAAATGATGTCGAGTTACACAAATCAGAGTCCAATCAGAGCGCAGACTGTTCCGTAGTCTGAAGATGGATGACGATGTGGGCCCCTCTGCGACCAACATAGGTTTAAAGGTCCCGTGTGCCGGATTAAGGTCTATCTGTCGGCAGAAATTGAATATGATGCTCATTTGTATAATAACCGTAAAACTCTGAATGGCTGCGTTTCCTTTTGTTTCCTGATTGCCCTTCTCCCTTCTGATTAGTCAATGTCTCATCCATGTCTCTCAGCGGCCGTAGACTGGTCATACACATCATCCCCTCCGATATGGCGTTCATTTTGTCTCAAAATGTACACGTGTAGAAACCACTCCCTTGTGAGTATGGTTTTGTGCTTGCAACACTGTTCTGTGCACTTGTAATTTGAGTATACATTTTTGAGATTTTAAATAAATGCCATACTCAGAAGTCTTCTTTTTTTTTGGCGTTTAGCATTTGTCACATTTGTCTACATTTCATTAGCTCCAACGACAACTGATATGATCCACCTAGTTGCACCCCCATGCTTCTACAGTAGCCCAGAATGTACAAACAAAAACACAGATACTATTTTGTGTTTTCACGTTTTTTTACGTTAACTGATAATTTTTCCCCTTGGGAATGCCACTGAATCTCACACACTGACCCTTTGAATTACATTTGAGGATACAGTTGAAAACAACAGGAAACATTTAATGTGCAGTGTATGTAAAGCAAACCCACCCGGGTTGCAGAAAAGCCCACGCCATTCCAACTGGTGTATCAGTTTACAGTGCCACCCGACACTGTTTTATTTTAATAAGGTACTTTGCCATTTCCCATCATGCTATGAGCTCTAAATTACAAAGACATCCACACAACAGAAAGAAAAGTGGAGGTGTTCAAGGTCTCCATGTAACAGCTCACTGCAACATTTAAAACTGATTCAGTGTCGAAGAAATGAACACTGTGTCTCATGTGGCCTCTTTACAACAAAAGCCACCCTGTGTTTTGCCAGTTTAATGCTTTTAATGGAAAGCAGTGAAACGTTGGATTGGCATTAGCATTGCTATAATGCATTGTGTATTATTTTTTTTAGGATTCCCTTAATGTGTGAGAGGGCAATTTGAATCTTGCATATGAATGTTAACTCTGCCAAGAGCAACTTGGTAACTACTATACAAAAGTATTACTTCAGAAAAAAATGAAAGTTTCAAATGTTTTATAATGCAGTGTAATGACCTCTTCCACTGAAGGGGAGAATTTTAAAAAATCACAACTTCATAATCAATTCATTCAAGTCCTGATTCTGACAAGCAATTATATCTCATAAGTAATACGTGGAGAAAATCATTCACACAACTCAGGCTTTACAATAACATTTCCGAACCGGCTTTGTTCTGTAAGAGGCAATATGTTTTTTTGCGAGACAAGCCTCTGCATGACTGTGCTCATCAAAAGATACGACTTCACAGATTCCACTTCCACCTCGGCGAGTGGGTCAGTTGTAGACTCCTACTCAATTAAGATGGATTTATTTGGGGACGGCATGCAGCTGAACAGACGCACTGCAATTCCATTGGCGGCACAAAAGAGTCAACAGTCTCCCTGAGACTGAAGATAGGAGTTACAGCTCATTAAGGGGAAAGAAACATTCAAAAAAAAAGGTAGAATGCTTTATACATAATTACATTGGATAAACAAGCCAACAGCAAGTTAATGCTACGGGAAAAATTATGGAGATTTGTCCTGATAAAACAGGTCAAGTGTCATCACGACACATGCTCGCCGTTAGCAGACATACCTGCAGCGATAGCACCTGGTGGAAGAAATGGCACACTGATATCAACACGTCCATTAACTGCACATTGCATAGGGATGAAAGGGCGGTGAAGTATGTCTTTGTCCACTGGCTTTTTGAGGACACATTGAAAAGCCAAATGAATCTCAGCGAATCAGCCATGCTCTACTGGCTCGGGAACGCCGCACACGCACACACACTGGCACTAGCGCAATCTAACGGATGACGGTTTTCGTTTGAGGTGGTGGGATTGGGGGGTTGGTGGCTGCTGGGAGCGGACGCAACATCTGTCAGCCCTAAGGCACAGTCTCCAAATGGCTGCGGCGAGCGGAGAGGCAAAGCGCGCTGCAGCCCGCGACGAGGCACGGCGACACAGCGGGAGAGACGGGCCCGAGAGACACAAATAGAGATGGACAGAAAGACGGAGGGAGACGGGGACAGGTTGACAGAGTGTGAGACACGGAGGAGGGAGAGAACTGGAGTCGTAAAGAAGAAGCGGGGATTGATAAATCTCGGTGAGCTGTGGGATTTTATCAGCTTTCTTTTTTCTACGCACCTTTGCGGGGCATCGGCCACTTTCTCAGCCACACAATTCAATGAGCCCCGACTCTGCCAGGATAAGGGACACGAATGCCCCTCCAAATGTGTCAACTCATGCAAATGTAAACTGTTCTGAACAAAAGCATCCACCACATGGCATATGCTGTTATGTTATTTATTTATGGTAGCCATGAAGAATTCATTATTTCGGGAGCTCAGGACGGCCCGAGATGTCTGAACCGGGAATGCTGCCGGTTAATTATCTAAACTGATCTTGTTTGTCTTGTCTGTGTTCACTCATACCTAATGAATCTGTAGCTCTGTGTTTTCACAGTGCGCCCTCCAACCTACGTACTGCCATGAGGGGCTGCAGACTCGCTATGGCCAAGATGCAAAGCCAATTATACTGAGAGGCAGAAACCTGACATGTTACTGTTTGTCAGGCCCAGTGGGGGTCTGGGGCGAGCTAAAATGTCAGGCAGTGTTCAATTAGTCCGAGCGCAAATGCCTCAGATCAAGAGGCAGGAGCTGCGTTTAATAAGTCGGATCAAACAGTCGAGAGCACCTGGTCGATGCAGCGGACGAGGCAGCAGTAGGAGAGGAGAAGTCATAATTATGAATATGTTTATTCAGCTCGTTCCACTTTCAAGTCCCGCACTTAGGGCCACATACCGTACATACCAATGGAGTGTGATAACTTGCGTTTATCATGAATATTCATGGGGAGAATGAGTGAGGGCGATAAGATTTCCGACATGCCGTCAAGGCACACAGTCTGCTGAGTTAATACGGTTCCACATGAATACATTGAGGCCCATCCAGCACTTGATGGGTACAGTTAAATCATTAGCTATACTGCCAATCTCCCCTTAAGACTGTTAGCATTAGCCTAGTAATTCAGTGGCAGCTGACAGTGACTGACTCTGGCATGGCTAATGGTATTTACGGGTGTCTTTGCTGGCAGATTCAAACAGACATGCCATGCCAGCAGTGAAACACAATGCAAGTCATACTTTGTTAGCATGAAGCAAATCTAAATTTGCTTCCTTATAATAAAAGACAGATGTGAGAATGTCAAATTAAAAACTTTTCAGGACAACTACTGTACTGTCAAAGTACCCAAACTGTTGATATATTTTTCTAAATTGCACTCAAAGGTGATGACGGAGATGATGTTCTCCGTCGGCCTGGTTGGTCAAAGGTGAACTGGAATAAACATTGGCTCCCACATGGGCTAACTAACCAGGCCCTTTTGTCCTATGTCATGTGTGAAATCAATATTTGTGATCATAATTGCAAAGAATTACTAAAAGTGAAACAAAGTAAATTACAGATTGTAACTCATTTCATGTACTATAAGTGTTTCCAGATCTGATGCATTATTTATAGCTTCATTTTACAGCTGTTAGAAATCACAGATATCACACAAAATGTACTCAATTATGTGATCAATGTGTCACCATAGATACAACATCTTCAAACAGTGGCTTCAGGAAGTCTTTGGGTGCCTTAACTTTTTTGCAAATAAATGAAATTGCCGTATTGGTCAATCTACCCAAAATAACAAAGGTGAAAAATATCAAAAACTGAACTCTGTGTCGGGTTTTGGTTGAGCAGGACCCAAAATGCAGGTTATGGGGGGGGAGAAGGAATTTAATCAAAGGCAACAAAAAACAGACCTCCAGTCTTAGAAGGGGAAATAAAGATCTAAAATTTAAACACAGGAACGTGGACATAGAGCAGTGAGCTGACACATGGCATGGCTTAACAGAGACAAACAGAGAATCTCCAACAAGAACAAAGGGCGGCACAAAGACTATATACACACAAGAGGGCCCAGGTAAGGAGACACAGGTGAGACACATGAGGAACAGGTGCAGACGATCACAGGGAAAACACAAGAAACGTAAAATAACAGAAAACCAGACACTGGAGCACGGGAAATGAATTACAAAATAAAACAGGAAATACAAATCTCAAGATGAACAAAACACAAGGGATCACAAGAAAGTAACTTTACATGAGCAGAGACACACAAGGAAGGGCAATCACAGAAATCCTAGTCCACCAAGCAACAGAAGCCTATAAAGAGTTCTCAAAGTCTTGAGAGTTTTCACAAAGGAGGTCTCGGTCCTAGTGAACCATGACATCCACTCGTTTAAAAAAAGTAGTAAGCTGCAGATGTAAATACAAAAGTATTCCAACCCCTGGATGTGGCACTCAAAATTGTGGTCAGGCGGATCGCGTTTACATTAGTTGTCCTTGAAATGAGTCCTAAACTTATTGCAAGTCAAACTGTTGCATAATTAATTGATTGGAAGTAGTTTAAAAAAGGCACAGGCCTGCGGTTATAAGGTCCTACAAGGACAAAGACCTAGCCACGAACTCCAAGAGACTCACTGTAGACCGCTGAGAGAACATTTTGTGGCGAGACCTATCAAGGGAAGATCAGGGAGGTGGGGAACCAATGGGTCACACTTACAGAGCTTCAGAAGTTCTCTGCAAAGATGGAGGAACTTTTCAGAAGGACAGCCTTCTCAGCAGCACTCCATCAATCAGGCCTTTGTGGTAGGAAGGAGGTAGGTTTGGAATTTGCCAAATAGCAGTTATAGGACTGTGAACACTCTAAGGGCTCTATTTAGCAATCTAAGCACAGTTCGATACAAATCCACAGTTGCATTCAACCTGAGACTGTGGTCACAGTTCACTTTTCAGCTCAACAATGAACTGCAGTATTCGGGAGACCTGCGGTTGGCAGATCACAGTTGCTTCCCATTTAATTTAACAGAGAGGATTTTGAGGATCTACCAGGAGAAATAGGATAAACCACAATGCACTTAAGGGTCTATAAATCTTTGCAAATTAGATATTTCAGTGTTTGATTCTTTGTACATTTGCAAATCCTATAAAAAATGTGCATAACATTGGGGGGGGTCTAAATACTTTCTGAAAACTTTTCCAACATGTACCTGCTTCCCTACAGACATTCCAAATATTGGACCAAATTTATCAAATATTTTTTAGGAAGTTTGTGATGCTCAGATCAAAATGTATTCACTATTTTTTAAGATAAAAAAAAAATATTAAGTAAGGGGGAACTGCTCTGTCACCTAATAGAAGAGTTTGCAACTCTACACCCTACATCTAATTTCATCATTGTTCCAGAACCATAGCTGCATTGCAGGGGAGTTGTTGGTGAATACATCTTTAAGTTAACTGATGAAAGTTTGAGTAGACATTTCCTTTTAGTATAACTGCAAACTTCGGGGAGGAAAGATGGTGGCCTCTTCCATGTGAAGCTCTGTGTCTATATGAAAGTATACTTTGAAAGAAAGCATAGGGACTTTTCACATCATATCATTAACATTAGAGTCTGAGTGCTGGACTATTTTTGATTATTTGCTGTCAGTCAATGCACTAACTTTTGAAAAAAGTAGCTGTAGGCTAGCACCAAGTGTGCCTGTGCATTTGTGTTCAGCTCAGCCTCTGACTGAACCCATACCTCATCAAAAACCCCAGTGCTCTGTTATGGCTCTACTCTCGTCTCTTGTGTTTTAATGTGTTTTAGACACACACATTTACGTCTAATCAGCTCCTTCCACTGAGACTCTCTTCGAAACTTGCTCCTGATAGACAATTCACACTGCTGCACAGCGACTTCTGCCTGTTGAAAATAAATTGGGTATGGGTAGGTATATTTTCTTGTATAGGTAAGAGCATACATTTGGGTAAAAGGGTTGGTTCAACCAAATCACAAAAAGACATGTGTTTTTTGTTTCTCTTCACTCCACTTACCTTGGGCCATAGAGACAGGTTTAGTTTTATCTGCGGAATGTTTGACATTTCCATATTTGTCACGGGGCATTTGGATAATCGTGTCTAATGCAAAGACATGGCTGTTGAGAGTTCATAGATGTGATTTTTAAGTGTTTTGAGCACATTGATGAAATTCCACTGACCTCCATTGTATTGGGGTGACAGTAAAAATCTTTATAGAGGGTATGTCAAATCCTTGGGAGATTACAATCAAAGTATCTGGATCGCTAGACAGCACAATGGTAAGTGAGAGTTATTATTGCCAGCCACAAGAGAGGGGCTGGTATTGTTTTCACTTGGATCTGGAGACACCCATTGTAGCAGGAACTAAAGGCTTTCACAGCCGTGTGTCTGTCTCACCCGCGGTCAGATTTTTATAACCGTGATATCAGCACAACTGGCTAAGATTCAGTTGAGATGAAAAATGAAAGCTGAGTTCAAAGATGAATGTGATCTGAGCAAAGGCACCTGAAGTAGGGGTGGGGGGGTAGTTAAAAGTAAGGATGGGGCCACTGACCCACCACTTTACACCCCATGGCCAAGAGATCACTGTACCCAATTGTCCAATCTAAGACGATAGGACTACAGACCATTGATGGGATCACACCAGTCACTATGCCTCTCGGCCATATTGTAACTGAGAACTCATTGGTTAGAACATCCATATGTTATTGGGCTTCTGTGCTGGTGTGATCCCATCACAGGTTAGTCTTTAGTTTTCTTTTCTTTTTTCCTTTCATGTTGTTGGTGAACTGATCCTTTCCGCTTTCTTGCCTTGTTTCAGTTTTGGTCCATGAGCCTGGAGTGGAAGCAGCACATGTTTAGACCTACAGATGGTCCTGCACATGTCTACGACTAACTTTTGTCTTGGTTAAATGACTCTTGTTTGGCAAAAAATTGTTGGGAAACATCTTTTGCACAGCACGGTTTAACAGGAGTTCTCAGGTAGCTGGAACAAACATGAAGAAAGAGCCTCTCGCTTAATATGTAGCCTTGTCCCATGTTCTCTGTCATGTAAAATTGATTTCAAATACAATATAGCGACCGGCTCCTGGGTTCCTGCTGGCTCTGTCAATCCCACTTAACCTCAGGTGGATAATTCTTTGTTTACAAGTTGATTTCTTTCAGAAATCCAAACAAACATGAGTCGAATATGAAGCCAATGTATTAACTTGCATTAAATCATTCCTGACCAACTCGCTGTCACTGTGAAGCTGGAACACTGACTTGCCTCAGAGAGAATAAATCATAAGCTCTTTGCTTTGTTCCCTTTTTTGAACACTTTTCCAATATGTACCCGCTTAGAGTCTGACAGTACCAAAAAAATCTATTTGTTGCAAAGAACTGCGGGAAATTAGGCATAGATTTATAGAGAGCAATCACAATCCAATTACTGGGTGACTGTGTGAAATCGAAAATATAAAGCTAATTTCATTAATATTCTATCTCTGAGTATTTACGACACTTCAGTGGTGAAAAGAACTCAAGGATTCCCTACACATTTCTTAAATGTCCTCCAGCCTGCGCATACACGCTTCATTAACCTTTGTCGTTTTCAACCTTTTTGGCCTCATAATTTACAGTCTCTCTCACACACACACACACACACACACAGTCCACTGCTCTACAGTGTAGGAAATGCGAATGTGGATTTTTTTTACTAATCCACTTACCCAGTTTTATTCCCACATAAGTTCCTGAGAGTGCTGACCTGACTTATCACATACTTTAAAGGGGAGTATTTTTCCCATTTTGTTTTGGTCACATTTTCTTATGACTCCTTTTATTCTGTAACAGGTTGATGGTAAATGGAAGACTCTTAGATTTGATTTAAAAGATAGGTTACAGGAAAATGTAATCTGTTGTCCGAAAGATAAATTCAGTGTCCAAAGGTAATAAGTCCAGAGATCCAGGTCCAGGGTCCAACGGGTTTACTGACCCGACTGAGCTGGCTGAGTGAGGCAGGAACAGGGAGCAGGTAGATGATCCTAGACAGAGGCCAAAAACTACTCTGGCAAGTATTCAGGTGGACAGGCATGGTACAGAACTTCCAAAATAGATTTTCCAAGAGGCAGAGGAGTAGTCATAGCATTTGTACCCACGTTGCGAAACTGTGATGTGTTAGGGTCTTGATGAATGAACTGGTCAATATATTCAGGTCGCTCTGTTTAGGTCTTGAGGTACAGATGCATAACCAGAAGCCACGCCCAGGCCAGCAAAAAAAACACACAGTCAGGAACTGGACCCGGGTGAGGACAGGCAGCAGCAGAAACAGGAGACGAAGGGCCAAGTCGTTAATCCTAACAATTATGATTCCTCTGACATCATTTCTGAAGACTGTGTGGAGCTGTACAAGCCTGGCTTTAAGTTATTTACTGCGTTATGTCTTGGCTGGGGGCTGCACGGTGGTGTAGTGGTTAGCACTTTCGCCTCACACCAAGAAGGTTCTGGGTTCGAATCCAGGTTCAAACCAACCAGGGCCCACAGTCCAAAGACATGCAGAATGGGGTTAGGTTAATTGGAGACTCTAAATTGACCGTAGTTGTGAATGTGAGAGTGAATGGTTGTCCGTCTCTGTATGTGGCCATGCGATAGGCTGGAGACCTGTCCAGGGTGTACCACGCCTCTCGCCCTATGTTGGCTGGGATTGGCTCCAGCCCCCCTGCGACCCTTAAACAGATAAAACGGTAGACGATGGATGGATGCATGTCTAGGCTGTTCACAGAGGGGCAGCTCAGTGACATGGTGCAATATTGTCATATCAACAGAGATGATGACGCAGCAAAAAAGCTTTATGCTTTGAATGCAGCAAAAGCATCTTGAATGGCAAATTCAGCCATCTTTTTTGACAAAGAAAACCTTTGCTCGATATCCAAATAGCTTACTCCAGATGTTTTAATCAGGTCTCCCAGGCGGCAGTGGATGGAGCAGAGAAAGTAAGCATTGCTTTGTCATACTACTATTCACATGGGTCGCCAGCTTGTCCCTCCCTTCCCATTGTATCGTAGGCTTCTTTGAGCTGTCCCTGCCCCGGTTTCAACCAAATTGAAATAGTAAAACAAAGTGCTTGCAGCACCGATTTGTCCGTACATATGTCAGTCAATGTCGTTACCAAGGCTGTTGCCGTTTAAACCAATAGAGAAAACATAAATAACGCACCGCGAGTCAAAGTGCAACACTGATTTGTCTGTACATGTGTCAATCAATCTCGGATCGACGCTGTTGCTTAGCAACTCCAGCCTGACAGGACATCAGGTAGGCTAGGTGTCCTGTCGCAAAGAAAGTCTGTGTTTTTTCCAAAGTGCTCCAGGAGGTTTTGCTTTTTTTTGAAAAGTACCAGGCAATGGACATGCTGCAATTTACACTGACTGCCAATTGTCCATTTTCAGTCGCACACGGTATTTAAAACAAGCAAAGGTAAGCGGTGGGTACACGCTGGAAGTAGCACTGTTGCAACCTTCTTCAGCGAGGCAAGCCGCGGGTGACAACCAACTGAATCGGGCTGCTCGGCAGGGATTAATCACCATTGAGACAGTTTGAGTTACTCTGCATCCTTGAAAACAATATTGTAAAAAAAAAAAACAGCTGACAAAGAACGTGTCAAGGTGCAGGTCATCAATCTGATAATAAATCAATGAACGTGTTGTATTACACCAATGCAATCTTATAAAATACATTTTTCACATAAAGTTTTGGTCGATTTTGGGAGACACGTGATTTTTCATCTGCTGAGGCGCTGTCCGTGGTGCTGAGCGGCGCGCCGCTGAACAATCCAATTGTACCATGAGCTCACATGTGGGTTTGCTGTAAAATTAAAATGACCCATTTTGGAGGTTTGAAAATAGGAATAGGAATGGAAGGGGACATTTCTTGGCTGCCTTTGAAATGGCAACGTCCAGTTGCGCCTGAAAAATGCATTCGGATATAAAAGTGCTAGTGAATAGAATTTTGACGGCTTTTCATTTTGTGACCCAAAAGCAGACAGGGACGCACAGTTAGGGGGGAAAGAATCATAGAACTGACTGAATGAGAAAATCAGTTGGAGCGGGATGAAGGGAGAGTGTTGGGGGTACGGGGAGGAGCGGGCGGGTTGTGGGTGGTTGCATGGTTTGGTGTAGTCTTGTGAGCTGTGAGCTGAATGTGGTGGCTGGAGAACTGCCACTGGCGTCCGCAGGCGCAGGAGAAAGCAGGTTTGTGAGAAGCTAAGGGAATAGCTCAACACTGGAAAAGTACTGGGGGAGGGGCACGTGAATACTTGAGAGCAGGAAGAACCATCGGGGGGTGAGTGGGAGGAGAGCTGGGCTTGCAGACAGGTGGAGATAAGCGGGGTGCCAGGTGAGCTCCGCCCCCACGACAACACACAGGGAAACACAGGAAAGAGAAAACAAACCGGAGCCGTGACAGGAATGTCATCTTCTCATATCCCTCTTCCGTGAATATTTGTCTTTGTTTGACTTTAGCGGACAGCATTTTTCAAAAGGTTGATTTGTCAATTTTTTTGGGGGGGGCGGGCTGGAATCCAGCATTCTTATTCACTCTGTTGTGTGTTTGCACTTGAACTGGACTGGTTGGAAGAGACAGCACCAAATGAATTTGTGCGATCTCGCTGAAAAATGTTGATTAAACATAAAGCAGCATCATCACTTCCTCCCACTGTACCAAAAATGAGGCCAAAATATCTCAGATACAGGGGCGGCCATCTTTGCGCTGGTGATATTAATCGGAGCCAGAGTTCTGTGCAGTGGTGATAATGGGAGGGCGGCTGCAATACTGAAGTCCCGCCGGCCAATCATGTGCCTGACCAAATTCAATCATGATGACATGTCCCATTTTTATAGCATCAATTAACTAATTTAAATGCAAACACATCAAACGCATGAACACTTGAACATGCATCAGGGTGATAAGTTCGAAATAAAATGATGGAAAGAGTCTTTGACGTGAGGTCCATATACATCTCCTCACATGGAGGGGGAGACGTTCATGACCCATACTGCAGCCAGCCACCAGGGGGCCAGATCTTTTGGCTTCTCACATAAACATCCCCATAAACAAGTTTTATTCTGCATGCAGTAACGCTGAAGGGAGGGAATGACTGCAGAGTACAAACAAGGCAAAGCCCACAAATATTCACATCATGGAACTGAATACCAATACTACAGAAATCCTTTCTGCATTTTGGCAAATATCCTCCAGCCTCTGCTCGCGTTTATTTTTCATTTTTGTTCATGACTCAAAAAGTGAAACATAATCTATAATCTCCACATTACACGTATCACAGAGGTGCACAGAGGTGCATTGATCTCCTAATCTGACGCATACAAGTGGAGTACACATTTCTGTTGGCTTTCCGAATCACACATAATTCACCAGAAACACATTGGCCAATTATAAAGTTGTCTGCCATCCCAGCTGCTGCGGTTCCAGTGAGGGAGCAAAATGTTAATTGGGATTTGCAGTTCAGACGGCGTTTGAGTGCTTTTGATTGGATCGGTCGGCATGTGGCTCACGTATGTGACATTATACCTGCCTCCGGTGATTGATGAACTGGTGTTAGTGGGGTCTGCCCACCGTGGCTCCCGTTACCCAAGTGAGTGCTGACAAATGATTCGCTAGCATGAGGGACCAGAAACACTTCCCCGCCATACGGTGGCATACTGATAAGGATGCTGACTGTGAGAGGCAGTGTGTGTTCTCATTCACGCCGCTGTCTGCCAGCATAATGGGCACACAGAGGTCGTCGTGCCAAAGGCCATCTCCTGAGCGCGTGGAAGCCCCCGTGGGCATCCCACGGACAGCACTGTCTCTGTGCCTGCATTGCAACCTGTTGACGACGGGGGCATCGTGAAAAATTGCATCAGCAAGACTCCGGCGCAGCTTTGATCGGGCTGTAATTGGCCAAAACGTTCAGTGGCATTTTTCGCAATTGTGGCTTAAAAGCTGGCAAGCTAAAGGTTGGTGGGAAATCGAGCGCTCCCAATGAAATGAGCTTTCTCTGCGGGGCGGCTGCATGGGCTCACCCTTTGGGTACAGGGTGAGAAGTTCAAACCAGAGCCGCCGCTCCTTCATGATGAAAGAAGGTGGTGCGGCGCATCTGATTCGGATCCCTCCTGGGTGCTGGTTTTCCCGGGCAAGCAGCGACTGGGAGGGGACCCCCGGAGCTAGACTCAGAATTCGCCGGAGGGATTATATTTCCCATCTAGCATTTCCCATCTAGCCTGCATGGGAACGCCTCGTGATCCCCCAGGAGGAGCTGGAAAGTGTTTCTGGGGAGAGGGACGTCTGGAAAAACCCTGCATGCTTATCCTGCCGACACGGCAATCTCTCCTCAGATGGAAGGGTGAATGGAGGGATAGATATCGGCAATAAGCCTAGTTGAAGACCCAAAATGAAAAAAAGAATTACTAGGTCTGGATGAACACTCAAAAGTTAGCACTGTTTTAAGTAACTGGGTCTGATATGAATCGCAAATGTGCTTCAGAGGACATTAAAAGCTGTAAAGCATATCAAACTGTGTTATGTTATCTTTTGCATTTAAAAAGAACAATTCTCATTACTAAAAAAAAGCTTTAAAATAAAAGAGATAAACATTGCAACCTCAACAAGAGCATGAGAGATTTGTGCTTCAGGACAATTCTATTTAACAGAAGTAGTATAATTACAATGTGGAGAAGAAAAAAAACATACAATATAAATGATAAAAGCATCATTTTTCAGTGGAGGGTTTATGGACAAGACGTGAGAGGTGCCACTTTCCTGGCTGTGATGACTGTGGCGAGTGCCAGATGCTGGATGGATTCTTTGGACTGCCACTTACCTCACCTCCGTTATCCGTGTCATCGTGTCATGCTGTGACACTGACGACCACAGATCCCACTTACAATTTACTTTACCAATTTTGATGACACTGTCTCTGGTTTTTGGGATCTAACAAGCGCCTTCCCCGACTGTGGTGCCACTGGGGCAGAATGACGCAGACTTTCTGCAATAGTCCTGGTATTTGCTTGTGCTCTTGTGTTTGACGGAAGTCGCGCATCACTTTTATTTACTTTTATGTGGTACGTTAATCGTGGAGTGTGGCAAAGCAAGAGGACAGTCAGTGTAAGAGGTAGGGAAAAGATTATGCATTTATCAATAGCCAAAACCTAATTTGTAATAACTTTACTTTTGTGACATTATTTTGCCGTGTCTATAGCCTATTTGTGGTCTTTTTGAAATGTATTAAATGTATTTTTGGGTTTAAGAACAAGGGACAGCACGCTGATGATCTGTGGACTAAACCAAAACTGCGTATTTTATGATGAAAAAAACTACACATGGAACTTACACCCCTGAATGACATCACATGTTCATCTAATTCCAGATGAAACTGTCGGTTACACAGTTCAGTGAAGTCCAACATCAGCATAGACTAAATAGCGGACATAAGTCATAAATAAAATAAAAAAAAGATAACAGAAGTGGAAGATGAACAGAAGAGTCGCTCTCCCCTGTGCATCTAAAGGAGCTTGGTGTGCCAGATTTCCTCAACCCCTCTCAAGAAATACAGATGCTGTCAGGGTTTCTTCACCAGGTGTGTAGTTGTGAGCTTGGGTGAGATCTTCAGGGACGTGAACACTGTGGAAAAGATGCTGACCATGCACTTTATGAGTTATGAGCTGAGCACAAAATGTCTATATGTTGGAACTCAAAGTCATCAAGGGTTACATCGGTGTATCTGTTGCAGGCAGGGGTGCAGCACCAAAAAATGGCAGTCATTCGACATTCCTATGTCTAAAAACCAAAGAGTTATTGAAGATTGAAATGAGGTCGTCCCTGACAACGCCTTGCGCCGTCCACTGCATCGTCGTCGTTGGTGATTTTGATTTGATCAAATCTGTGAAACATCTTCCTGAACGAGCTCTCCACCATATTCTACATGAACTGGGACGGATCGAGCTTTAGTCGCGGAGCTGATGAAGATACAAGCTGCGGAAACTGACGAATGTCAAATATGAAAATGACTTGACTTCAACTTGCTGAAAGCCCGTTCACCCCCAGAAACAAACAAAAAAACCTTTTAATTCCAGGCTTTCCAGAGCCCCCCCCCCACACACACACACCCATGGTCCCTGAGTAGTCTGTCCCCCCCAGTGCTACACCCGTGGGTGCAGGTACTGCTTATAGACGTACAGACTCATGAGCTAACACGTATGCAGTTTGTGTACAGCATCACTCACAGACCCACACAGTCGACGCACACACCCACAAATGTGTGCACAGTAGCCAAAGTGACTATCTGCTGTTGTACACTCGCCCTAATGATGAGAGCGCGTGTGTATCTTGAGGTCCACTCATTGAAATATATGAGCATCTGGTATTATCGGGCACTGTCTGTATGGTTCTTCTTTTCTGGGGACTGTGCCAGAATTTGGCAACAAAAAAAAAAAAAAAAGGGAAAGGAAAGAAGCTCATGGGAAATTAGCGCTTTCAAGGGCTGACTGAGCATCAGCAGCGAGGGCGAAGGGAGAGAGGCGAGCAGCAGACATTGAAATGACGGGACACACACACAGCCACGGCGCTTACACCAAGGAAACAAATTCACACATTCCTGCTGCGAGGGATTTACGCTAATTTGCAGCCACGCCGATAATACATTTCATATCACACATGATAATCTGGTTTGATTGACTTATCTGTGTTTTGACTGCACACACACACACACACACACACGAGACAAATGGGGAAGAATCAAGCATGAACAAAGTAAAATAGTCGCACACTGTACCGCTTGTTTACCAGAGATGACTGTCTGTATATAGTTTTTATATATGTTTTTTTATTTAATCTTATTATTTTGTTATATTCTGTGCATACAATTGCTTTTTTGTAAATTTCTTTCTGTATTTTTCTGTCCATTCTGCTGCTGTAATGCCCAAATTTCCCCATTCTGGGACGAATAAAGGTATATCTTATATCTTATCGCCTTATATCTTATCTTATATCTTATCAGATTTTTCTTCTGTTAAGTGTTAAAAACCCCCAACCCTGCTTACATTGACCGTGATCTCTCACCCTTGTGCTGCCTTCAGATCATGCTGCTCACCGATCCGGAGGTGGAGAGCAGTCTACTGATCAGCTCCGACGAAGGAGCAACCTACCAGAAGTACCGGCTCAACTTCTACATCCTCAGCCTGCTCTTCCATCCCGAGCAGGAGGACTGGATTCTGGCCTACAGCCACGACCAAAAGGTTAGAGAACACGCAAGGCGAAGAGTTTAGAAGCCAGTTGTTCGTGGGAATCAAAACAACAACAAAAAAATGCTGACTGTTAAGTCAGATAAGCAACAACAATCCGGGAATGTATTGCCCCAGAGCGAGGTGGGATAAATGTGAGATCCAGTTACACAAGAGCTTGGCTCGGAGCACACAGCGAGAGTTCACCGAGTTCAGTTGGGAGGAAGGTGGATAAGCACGGGTTGTATAATTCAGGTTTAGTTTTAAATTCACCGATACAGAAGTCCATGTCCACTAGGTAAAGAAGAAAAGGTTGAAAGGTTTTTGATTTTCTCGTACAATTTCCCAAAAGTTCTTCTGCGAGTGGAGTCCTTAAGAAAAGCTAATAAAATAACTGTGCATCCATTTCCTTAAAATTAAGATTGGCGCACACATTCCTTTCTCACCTTTCCTCTGTAGTGTAGCTGGGCACTTGGTAGAACCTGTTCAGACCTGCATGGTATTACACACGTCCCCCCGAGAGATCTGATCTGAAGTGGACAGTGCTAAGTTTGCAAATGGACGGCTGTTACATAGTGCCTTTTCTGTCGGTCGCTCGCTCTTCATTCACACATTCACACACAAACAAACAGCGCTGCTCCACTAACTTACCCACCCTCCAATTAGTGGCCAACCCGCTGTATCATCTTAGCCAAATCCGCCCACATTTGTCAGTTCGCAAAGATCAAATTATGTTGATTTAGCCAATCTGAGTATACAGATGAGCCTGTTGTTAGTGTGTGTGTGTGTGTGTGTGTGTGTGTGTGTGTGTGTGTCTGTGTGGGTGAGAGAGAGAGAGAGAGAGAGAGAGAGAGAGAGCGGGGAAAGGAGAGGCCGATCGAATCAATGCGCTGATGCCGCTTTGCAGTGAAATAAGATGTTACTCATTTGTAAAAAGCCTGAGAAAAAAAGAAAAGAAAATCAATATGTGGTGGTCCATGGTAATATTGTGGTGGTGGCCACATACAAATCATCGTTTGTGGAACACTGGGACTTTATTTGAAAAAAAATACTTTGGGTTCATTGTGAAACTGTAATGGGTCAGAGGACGTCGGCTGAGTACGACGGCCCTTCAGGACCACCTCCCAATGTGGTCTGAGTGATCTGATCTCAATGGATCTGGCGTGGGTGCACACCCGTACTTGGAGCTGTTCACTTGCGATTGGACCACCCGGTGTGTGTGTTAACACCATGGGCCTTTTAAGTCTGTTGAGCTCAGCAGGTCGGTTTCAGAACAGCAGCGCCACGTCTCACTCCCAATGAACAGCAGCTGTTTCTGTCCCGGACTTTTGAAGCGGCATGTGTGGACGCCCCGGTACACGTGAGATGTGTTTAGACCAGCATCAACACATTTGAATAATGAATGAGTGGTTTTGTACACACGCAGAATTTTTTAAAAACCACAAGTAGAGATGTTTTTATGAGCCTGTCGCCATTCTGCTTGAATCAGTTCCACCCAACAGAGCACTGATTATTTATCCCCGGTAGTCTTGAGGTATGAAATAAAATCATGCAGTTTCCCTGACAACCGTCTGACAGTCAAGTACCAGAAGTCCGGTCAGATTCATAATCCATTTAGTATATTATTCTTTGATAAGGTAATACCAGAGTTTAAATCAGAAATTGGCTAATAATCCTTTTTTTAAATTTCATAATTCAAAATGTGTGCAGCTAGTTGTGTTTAGAGAACTTTTGTAAAATAAGAAAAATAACATTGGGATCACGACCAGTTCAAATGTAGGTATCACAAAAGAAAAAAAAAAATCTAGTTTGGTTTTACTCGTACTAATTGTGTGCATGATAGAAACAGAAAAAAATGTATTCAATCTCATTAGTTAATGGTCTCATTGTAAACTGCAGCTTCGGAATTTCCCTGCTCGAGCTCAGAGGCAGAGCAAATGCTTTTTGAATAAATAATCATCTAATATAAGGGGCCATGCGTGGGTGGGAATAATTCTATGAAGGAGTGGATAAGACAGAGGGAGGAAGAAGGGAGAGGTGCAATTTATAGGCATTTTAAAATGACCGCTTGCATTAATAAAAAGCTTTTCTTTCAGCTCAGCCCATTTGGGTCTAATGTTTCAGTTGTGATGAATAATGAAGACATTCCTCTTTGCAGAGGAGTCTTGTGTGTGTGTGTGTGTGTGTGTGTGTGTGTGTGTGTGTGAGAGAGTGCGAGAGGGGGAGAGTATGTCTCTACCATTGAGTTGGTGTTCCATTCTAGAAGCGAACATCACACTTCCATTGTTCAGCGTCAATGCACACATACACACCTTTACTACATAGTGCAGAAGTTTGCTGTGCGATGTGTCCACGTGTGCCTGAAATCCAGAAACAAGCGACATCATATTATTGATTCATTTTTCACTCACGGGAGTTGACCTGCTTTTTAGAATTCAATTCCAAATTACTCACTAAAAAATGTGTGAGTGGACGCAGCGCTTGAATAAGGGTCTCTGCTTATGAACCAATCTTAAAGGGGACATGTTATGCAAAAAAAAGGAAATCACTTTTCAGTGTTTGTGCACATAAATGTGTGCATATGTGGGGTTACACCGCCTGCAATCTGAGATTCTCCACTTTTCTGATGAAGGGGCGAGACATTTCCTACACATTTTGAAGCCGGTTGACCAATCACAACTGACTGGGCCAGCTGGCCAATCAGAGCAGACTGGGGTTTATCGGGAGGCGGGGCTAAATGATATCCAGGCGTTTTAGACAGAGGGTGAAAAGAGGAGCTCCAGGAATGGGCAGTATGAGAACACTGATGCCTTTTCTGAACATTAGAGCATGTAAACCTTTTCAAGTCGTGTCCCAAATTAAAAGTATGCACCTGAATATGAGCAAAATATGTCGTCTTTAAATAATGAGCATGAACCGATGATGGGATGGTGTTCATGGGTTTCATATATTTGACATCATCACACACACATCATGCGATGAATATAAAGAATTATGCAAAAAGGAAAAAAAAATACTTTGACTTGCATTTTAGATGAAGACCAATTCCGAGTAAAATTGAATCTTTTCTAGCGATTCTTCTACCAAGTCCAATTTGTACCAGGTCAACACTGGTACCACCGCCTCCAGGAAATAGCCAAATGCTTGCACTCACAGTCCAATGCTCGCCAAAGGCCTATGCAGCTTTCATATGTCACAAAACTGACTGGCGGCCATCTCTACGGCAGCATTGCAGCTTTAAACAGTGTTGGGAACGCACTCAAGTAATGTGTCAAAAATGTGCTTGTTTTGTAGTGTGGGTGGTGACTGACACATTTTTTTCCCCCTGAGGGCTTACCGTAGATCTACTCTATGCGTTCCCTGCTGGGCCCATTCGCTAACACAAAGCCGTATACTCGACTCCACCAGACTTCCTATTTGGGCTTAGGCGTTCGCCAGATTTGTTCACGTATCAAAGTTAGGCAGTAGACTCTGTGCCTATGGACAGTATTCCTGTCTCCCTGCGAACAGTTTGGTAGATAATTAACTTTTTCCCTGATGATGTCAAATAATAGTCTTGCAAGGTCATTCCTCATTTGTCATTACGGCTACTGTCATTATATAACACACAAAAATGTTTTAACATCGTTTTTGTTAACTTACACGGAAATTAATACTAACACCAAATTATTTCATATGATAAAACATTAATTTTGCATGTGTGTGCGTGTGTGTAAATGGGCAAAGTCAGCAAATTGCAAAGCACTTTGTACTGCTATGGTAGAGAAGAAGAGCTAGATAATTGATATTTAACTGGCATTTTGATTTACACTTTATCAGTATCTCACTGTGTATTTCTATTCATTTACTTATTGACTTATTGATTGATTGTGAGAAAATCAACCCTTTTCCCCGACTCCTAAAAATTAAGGCTTGTCTTTTGACAAGATGCAACACGATGCATATGTCTCCCTGGTTTTGGCTACACAAAGTTTCTTTATTTAAAAAAAGAAAGAAAAGAAAAGGCAAAATTACAAATGCAAATTGTCGTAATTCTTCTCAGGGAGGATCCTGTGGGAGGCAATGTAACAGATTGCACGTGTGGTCCACTAACTTTGTTTGATGCAGTTTGGTCACTCCCTGTGTGCCAGGTCCCAACTCGCTTGCCCTCTCTCTCGTGCACTCCCCCTCCTCGCTCCCAGCCCCTCCCTCGCCCGCGCGCTGACGTCGTCTCCGCCACAAAACTGCTTCTCTTTCAATTTCCTCGCCTCCCTCTGGCAGTGCTGCTGCATTTGATGATTGAGAGGCCTTTGGAGGTTGTATGGGCTGCGCCGACCCCCCTGCCCCCGCCTCATGCTATCTGCCTCGTCACTGTCACTTGTTTGGCTACATGCTAACTTGCGGTGGGAGGATAATTAGTCAAAGTGATTTCCTGCAACCCTCCCCACCCCCCCTCTTCCCCCCAACCTAACCCTCTCCAGCTTGCATCTCTAGCACAGCTTGGCATGGAAGTCATGGAAATCTCATCACCTCTGCTATTTTTCACTCGCAGCTTGATATGACAATGCACACAATGCAGATGCAAGAGTCACAGTGAATATATAATGTGCATATGCTCATTGTGGAACAATCCAATGAAGCAAACGCAGCGGGGAAATAATAATATATTGTGTGTCAGCGCTGCAGTGAAGTCACACCTCACAGTGTTTTTACTGTCATCCTCTAAGGTGAGGGAAAATGTTATGACGTTAGTTGATTTGTGTTCAGGCAATTATGGGCAGTGTATTAAACTTAGCGGTAATTCATGTCTATGAGCCCTTCTGTGACTAGTATGAGCAAATATAAATGATAGTGTAACAATCAGGGCTTGAAGTACGGGAACTATCTGTGGCTTAAATGTCTTTGGGAAGGGTGGGGGATGAGAGGTCAGGGGGGACTTGAAACATGGTTGGGAGTGGGAGATGTCCGCTACACCGATGAAGCAGCCCAACAACCCAGATTCTGAGAATAACAAGCTTGTTACCAAAACTGATACATATAACAAACAATAGGAAATTGTGCAAAATTAAAGCTACAGTGTGTAATATTTAGAAGAACTTGTTCACAGAAATTGAATATATTGTCCTTAACTATGTGTTCATATATGTATAATCACCTGCTACAAAGAACCAGTGTTGTTTCATCAACTCTGAATGAGTTAAATATAGGAAAATGAGGTGGACCCGACCTCAGTGTTAGTCGCCATGTTTGCTACGTCGTATTGAATACGGTTGCACAAAACGGTCCAGTATACGACGCATTCTCGTTGAATTTTCAGCGCTGGCCGAAACCGGAAATGGAATTAGCTGTGCGCCACCATGAAGTGTCACATGTCGGTTGCTCAATTGGTTGCGGTTTGCAACTTTATCACCAGATGCCGCCAAAAGGTAAAAAAAACCTGTAGTTTTAACTAAAAAGTTCGTCCAGATGGATGATGGCTGTGCCGCATATCACGATTTGTTTCAGAAAGACAAGAATGCTGACTGTAATCATTTCTAATCCTTGAGTTGCAGGCAGGTCCAAACGTTGTTTTTTTTGACTTACTCATCTAGTGTTATCATTGTATCCAACAACAACTTTCAAAGCCATAAAGAATATCCATTACCCCCATCTTTCAAACTTTATAAAGCTCATTCATCTGTTGAAGATGAATGAATTATCAGCATATTAGACATAATGGCCCCAAA